>NW_009952478.1:90332-118425 GCF_000747805.2 Chaetura pelagica | reverse complement strand
CGGCTCCCGGCGCTTCTGCGGTCCCTGGGCCCGGAGCGTGTGGCCGTGGCCGGGGCCGTGTGAAGGGCGATGCATTAAGGTTAAACCCCTCAGCTCCTGGGTTGGCGTGGAGTTCACCTTTCCGTGAAATGGAGCGTGTGTGTGTGTGTGTGTGTGCGTGTGTGTGTGTGTGCGCGCGCCGGGCGGGGAGGCAGTGGGTGCAGTTTGATGGGTGAATTTATGGTGGTATGGTGATTATGACTTTTTATGATCGTCTTTAGTGTGAACACTGTTCCTAGTTTGCTGTTCCCACTCTGTTGGGCAGATATGACTCCTTGGAAACGGAGAGGGAAACTTGAACCATCTTCTCCTTCCCTTCTCTTGGCTGACTGAATTACCATTACATGTTTTTTCCTGGGAACTATAAGCCATCATAGTCACTTGCCATGAGCAAATTCCCAAGCACTTTCAGAGTTTGAATATTGCTATATACTCTCTAATTAACAAGTCACTGAAGAAGCAGCATAAAAATTATTTTTCACTGATGAGCTGTTCCAACTTGTTCTTTCAGTAACTATAGCAAATGCCACAGTGGAATGTGGGGCTGCAGGGTATGAAATCACATACAAAAATATTAACCTGTGATGAGATATACGGTATACAGACAATCTAGTAAATTTCTATTAAAATAATAAATCGTAAAATATCAATGAGCAAAACATTCACTCTGCACTTTTGCTTAACCACATCCATTGTTCTCCTGGTTACTGTCACTGCATAACATGACCATTAACATCTGTAGTTCATGGAGTCTTAGGACTTGCAAAGGTTCATAGAGCAGTGCTGAAAGCAGAAAATAAGGACTGATTGTGATAGGAGGAGCCTCTGACAAAAAGACTGACAGAAGTGGGTAGGTCTGCCTTGTTCTGGCCCTGTCTATGATTTGTCTTCACGTATACAGTTGAAGCTGTCGCTATTTTTATTTTGGATGTATTGTGACATTTGAAGTTAGTGGGTGTAATTGCTGACTACTCACTTAGGCCTTTCTGATCTTGTAGAAGTAGGAGGGAAAAGGAAGTTTAAGGATGGGGAGCATTTGCCCTCAGTGATTTGGTGTCCTGATGTGGCAGTACTGTAACAGGTCTCCCATAATATTTTTCAAACTAATTGAATTCTCATGAACTGTTTCACTTTCAAAGGTGGCATCCTTGAATTTAATTGAGCTAGCTTAGCTGAAGTAGTCAATACTTCAGGAAGATATTACAGGTTTATTTTAAACTTGATTTTATGTCAGTACATTTATTTTCATCTATATTAAATGGAATGCATAGATGTATTGCTTTGTTGTGTCTCCAGATTCAAATTAGAGTAATGCAGTGGTTAGCAAAGGTGTGGGTTATTAATTGTTGGTGTGTACTTGTGTGTTTGGCACATTACTAAGGCTTCGTAGATGAAAAAAAAAAAAAAAAAAAAAAGACTAAAAATGCAATAGAACTACCATTTTGATAATATCACTTTGCTACCTCTCTTGTTACTTGTTGACCAAAAAGTATATAGCACACAGAAGCAGATTATGTTAAGAGGAATAACCGTAAGTGCAGGACTTAATAAGGCAACCTGTACAATAAAGCCTAATGGTTTCTCTTGTAACACACTGCTCTTAGCTGCTTATAGATTTGCCACATCTTGTTCTTCAAATTTACATTTTAAGCACACAAGTTTTTCCTTAGCTTGTTCCTAAAAATCAAGGCCAAAATAGCCCAGCTGTTTCTGAGAGTGAGACCAGTGGAAAATACAGTAGCTTTCCTGGGCTCAATTCTGGTAACATTTTCTTTGGAAAACTCTAGTGCCCTTGTGCTTCAGATGAGATACTTGAAATTTGGCAGGAAGGTACTGTTTGCATTATCTCAAAAAAAAATATACCTAAATTTGGCCAAGTAACAAATCTTTGGAAAATGGCATTCCTCTGGAAATAAATCTATTTTTATCAGCTTGATTCTAACATAATTTCCAACCTTAGTGTGAAGCTCTGTCAGACTTTCTCTACTATTGGAGTTGTAGTGGGGTGTAGCTGTTTCTGTGAGTTCTAGGTCTACATCTGCAAACATAGAAACTGTTGTGTTTGCACATTATTTGATACATTTACAGCAATATTTGTTGTTGTCTGAGGCACTCTGCTTTGCAGTTTGGTACTGGATCCTGGTCTGCTGATTGTCCCTAATTCATCAGCTGATTGTGGGACTCTGGGGGAATCAGGTTGTTCTCCCTTTTATAAGAATAATTTACTTCAGAGTCACATCTCAAAGATGGTGTTGTCCAGGAAGTGGGATCTGTCACCTGGTGTGCAAGAAGCCAGTCCACACAGAGTCGAGATAGTTGTTTTAATATCCAGTTCTGCATAGAAAAGGGAGCAGGATGGTATTTCACAAAGCTAGATCAGCTTCCCGAAAGACAAGGGCTACTTTTATACACAGAAACATGTAAAGTTACTTTATCTCTTATATATTTTATCACTTGTATACATGATTGGTTAACTAGTTATTCACTTCTGTTTCAAGTAACAGTGCTTAAAAATTTTACTATGCACACTCAAAGAGTAGGGGGCTTATTAGCAGGGGTCCCTCCAGCCTATGGGAGGGTATTTTAGTATGCTTATAGTAAATTGATATGCTGATTAGATGTTAATATGGTGCATCCAGTTAGTCAATGTTTTCTACCTTGTGCTCAAGGCTATAGCAAGATAAGTTGTGGGGAGTACTCCTTTCCATCCCTTTCATCTGTGTTGCAGGCTTATGTCTCAAGGACAGGTTGCTGACTACTTGGGATGTGTTTTTCTCTAATTCTTGCAGTTCTAGTGCTACATAAGCTCTGTTTTTATTCATCATGTCTCTTTGTTCCCTTTTATGTGATTTTCCCCCAAAAAGTTACTTATTTCCATTAATGAAGTACGTCAGTGGTGTTAGAGAGCAACGCCAAGTGAAGAAAACCAAATGTAGTGTGGCCGCATCTCTACTATCTAAGCAAGCTTGCATATTCAAGCCCATTATGCATCTTCTTCCAGCAACCAAAGACATGAATGGTATAACTCTGATATGTTCTTCAAATCCTCAGTCTGTGAAGCACACCCCCTTTTTTAACTCCAAAGTGAAAAATCACAGCTAAATTAGTGTTTTGGCTTCTGGGCTTCTGAGGCTTACAAGTCCTTAAGACACCCTGTGAGACCCAGGCAGCCTGGAGGAGAAAGCTGCCCTATCTTAGAGGAGGTTTCTATCAAATGTTGGGTAGAATCCAGAATTGCCAAGTGTTTTCTGTTTGGTACATATCTGCCCTTAGTTGACTAAAAACTTACTGTTGTCCTGGGGACCTTGTTGGCAATGTACTGTAGAGCTATATAGAGGGATATGAGATGACCCCACTAACACAGTCTTTTTCTTCAGATTACTTCTGTTTAAACTAGAATGAAAGTTGTTATAAAAGGAGAGTTTAAAGTTAGGAAGTTCCAGAAATAAGTTGGTAATGTGGACTTGACTTTTCTGCAAATCAGTGCATCACACAGTCCCTTGGTCCATGTGCACAGATTTGCTACTGTCACTGCCTGCGGACAGGGGAAGGTAATGTAACTCCTGCCTTGCTTACTTCTGAAATTAAAAGGTGCTCTCTGAATGAGAAGGAAAAGTAGGATGAACAGAAAGGGATTCTTTCTCTTCTTTTTTTTGTCACAAAAGCTGAATGCAATTTCAGGCGAGTCATTTAAATCAAATCTTTGACACGTGATTGGAGCTTTTGTGTTCCTCCCTTTCTCTTTGCTCAGCCAGGGACTCTCAAAACTCAAGCTGTATTTTCATGATCTGGTTAAGGTGACCTGAATGTGGGGCAGATGCTGCAAAGACACTTTGTCCAGTACAGATTGCACATTCCCACCAGTTTTCCTCTATGCTACTACAGGGGCTTAGTCTGGGACACAGGTCAGGCATCCAATTGTGTGAGTAATTTTTATCCTTTTTGGGCCAGGTTTGTTCTGGAGATGAGCTAAACTGATCCTGTTCTCTTAAGCAATTTATTTCGTAGTGCTGGCTTAGGGGACAGTCAGAACTCATGGCCAGAGGAGGGAGAGAAGCTGGAAAGGTCCCTTTCACTGGTAGCCAGCACTTCCTCTGGTTTACGCTGCCTGTGGAAGTGCATCTTGACGTGCAAAGTTGCTGTGAATGAAGTAAATGGAAATTGTAGTTTAAATGTGCTACATATTCTGAAAAAATAAGATTTTAGCTGTAACATTAGATATCTGAAAGTGGTAAGTACATCTTTTGACCTTAATATTTTTTTTTCTCTCTTTTAAAAAAAAATTTATTAGTTGGGCAAAGGATGATCTCTCTTTCCACTTGAGTGTTGAAAAATAAATTCTCTGTCACTTGTAAATACTCATAAGTTTATGGTCAAGGTACATAAGAGATGAATCCACAAGGAGGCTGCTAATTCAGCAGGTTAAAATAGTATAATCAGCAGGGACTGATAACTGAATCGCAAGTCAAAATTGTACATTCAGTGCAATAAATGAAGGCAGAAGTACAGATGAAAATGCAGTGTATGATCGTAACACACATGCACACATAGCAACTTAAAAGCTGTAAAGCCCATCTAAATTTCTGCGTTTCTTCCTCTTTGAGATCATCTTATGTTACCTTGCTGTTTTATTATCATACCTGTGAGTAATGTTAATGTTAAAAATACTTCTAAAATCTGGCAGATTATTTGAAAGCAGGACCCAAATATGAACCCTTCTTAAACTAAAACTATATCTAGTTTTTCCTACTTTAAGAGAGTTTCTCAGGTAGTAAGGTCATTATATATTATTTTTGGAATTTTGCCTTTCACAGCATTAAACATTGAAGTAAGGCTTCATTCATACTGTACTACAGGACTTGTATTTTGTATAAATGTTGTTTATTTTAGAAAGCATACAGAGTGTTACCTTAGCATGTCTAAACACACTAACGGTTAATATTTATTTGTGCATAATTGGGCAAAGTCAACATGAGATCTTACCAACAAGTTTTAACTGTGTGCTGTCTGGCTCTGGAACAATTTTTAAATTGTTCTTTGCTTTTTTGATTCCGTGAAACAGAATTTTCATTTAAGAAGTCAAAGAAGTGAAAGGACTCATAGTCTTTGGTTTTATTGTGTTTCTTAGTCACTATATAAGTGTTATTCATTGTGGTCTTTCTTCATTATTGTTAATTTTGAACGAATGAAAGTGGGGTTTGCATGTACTTCATGTAATGTATTTTCATAAGGCCTAATAAGTGAAACTGCCAATATAATGGCTTAATGTTGAAATGGCTAACTGTAAATAACTTTCCTTTAGGTTTTAATGCAGGTGAAACAGAGTTTCTGCATCTTCAGATGAAAAAAGGAAGTCATTTTTCCCAGCAGAAATCTTGGGCAGTCTCTATCCAGTGTTGTTATTTTCATTTAAAGGTTTCCTTTGTTAGGCTCTGTGCAGGCCAGTTCCCATTTCCATGGTGACCATGCCAAAATGCAGACGGGACACAGGCTGGATTCTCATCGGCGCAGCCATGCACTTGCATACCAACACATGTTATCTGCTTCACTTAGGACATTTCCATTAGCAGTTTTAAAGTTTAGGACTTATTTTTCACATAGTGATCTTTGGCCTTGTGATACTGTGCTATGTTAGGATTTCAGACCCTGTACAGTGCGAGAAAGCAAGTTGATAAGCTTAATTTTTGTGTAAATAAATGGGCTGTACTGTTCACATTCAAATTAGTCAAGGACATCAGAGAACTGTCTCTGCCTTAGTTCTCATTTATGTTAAAAAAAGATAACAGAGAGGGACTTTTTATAAACCTTTAGGTGAAAGACTGACATGTATCTGTGCTAAATTGTTATATGAACATACCCCCTTCCTAAGGCACTGATAAAATGATAATAAAAATAAATTACTGTGAATTACATGGGATTAATGATACCTTTTGTCTATATTAGCTGAGTGTGAGTGTGTGTCCCTGTAAAGAAAAATGTGATAATGTTCTTCCTGCTTATGCTACACTCATATTTCTGAAAGTGGAGAATACAAAAAGCAGCTAGTGGAGTCAACATAAGCTGTGTGGGCATTTTCATCACTTCAAAATTATGCTGGGAGTTCTGAATTACCAGATAAACTCAATATTGTAAGTTTTAGTAATTGTTACTTTGAATTAGTCCCTGAATAGCATTTCAGGATCTTCAGAGAACTAAGTTTTATTTACTCCTGCAGTTGCATGTTCTTTAAAACTGCATATTATTAAGGACTTAAAAGAGGAATTACACAGGCAAAGAAGTAAGATCAACACAGACTCTTTGAATACGAGACGAGCAAAGACATTTTGTGTATAACTGAATGGCATCTGCATGGTTGAATGTCACACATCATGAACGTCACGGATTCTTTTGTCCCATTCAAATTACTGATAGATAGGGTGAAGGGCTTGGAAGTTATGCACAGCCCTGGTGGAATTCTCTTGCCTTACTCCTGATTTATTTTGCCCTTTGAATCCTGCTTCCAAGTTCATAATTCTTCCTTAATTTTAGATGGTAAATCACTCAGATCTCTTTGGTTAATATGGTTTGTTATTTCTAAAGAACAGACAATAAAAAAGTCTTGTGTTAAATCTGTAGAACACCTGTCTGAGGCAGAAGCAAGTGGCGTATCTTATCGCCAGTCAACTAGTGTGTCCTAGATGGTTAGTAAATATCATTGCGACAGAGGGTATGTGACTCAAATGTTTACATGCTTGTATCCTTATTTGCATTTTCTATTTGAGGAGAATGGTGATAGCTAACTGAAGAAAGGCACAACCACAGAATCATAGAATGGTTTACGCTGGAAGGGACCTTAAAAATCATCTAGTTCCAATCCCCCTGCATGGGCAGGGACACCTCTCACTAGATTAGGTTGCTCAAAGCCCCATCCAACCTGGCCTTGAACACTTCCAGGGATGGAGCTTCCACAACTTCTCTGGGTAGCCTGTTCCAGTGTCTCACTACCCTCATACTAAAGAATTTCCTCCTGATCTCTAACCTCGAGCTCTCCTCTTTCAGTTTAAAATCATTACCCCGTGTCCTCTTGCTACTTGTAAAAAGTCCCACCCCAGCTTTCCTGTAGGCCCCCTTCAGGTACTGGAAGGCTTCTATGATGTCCCCCTGGAGCCTTCTCGTCTTCAGGCTGAACAACCCCAGATCCCTCAGCCTGCCTTCAAAAAAGGGATGCTCCAGCTCTCAAATCATTTTTGTTGCTCTCCTCTGGGCACCTTCCAACAGGTCCACATCTTTCTTGTGCTGGGGGCTCCAGAGCTGGACACATTATTCCAGGTGAGGTCTCACCAGGATAGAGTAGAGGGTCAGAATCACCTCTCTTGATCTGCTGGCCACATTTCTTTTGATACAGCCTAGGATGCAGTTGGCCTTCTGGACTGCAGTTGCACATTGGTGGCTCATGTCCAGCTTCTGGTCCACTAGTACCCCCAGGTCCTTTTCCACAGGGCTGCTCTCAAGTGTGTTCTCCCCCAGCCTGTATTCATACCTTTGGTTGCCTTGGCCCAGGTGCAGGACTCTGCACTTGGCCTGGTTGAACCTCATAAGGTTCACCTGGGCCCACTTCTCCAGCTTGTCCAGGTCCTTCTGGATGGCATTCCATCCCTGTGGCATATCGACTTCACTACCCAGCTTGGTGTCATCAGCAAACTTGCTGAGGGTGCTCTCGATGTCCCTGTCAGTATCATTAATGAAGATACTAAACAACACTGGTCCCAGTACAGACCCCTCAGGGACACCACTTATCATTGTTTTGCATCCAGACTTAAAGCCATTCACCACTACCCTCTGGATGCAACAATCCAGCCAACAACACTTTATTAAATAGTTTTTCACTGATTCTGCCTTATTAACTATACATTCTAATATGAAATTAAGAGTAATGCACTAATAATGAACATGAGACAAACTTAATCCAGTATTTCTACTATGTAGTGTAAAATTCTTAATGTGCAGCATTTCAGATGCACATAGAATTGTTTGGATGTACTGTTTGGATATTAACTTCAGATTTTGCTGGAATTTCTCATATGAGAATTTAGCTGACCTTTCCTAAGAGGAAAAAAAAATGAAGTGGCCTGACACTTCATCTAACTATGCACACCAAACAAAGTTCCCATTTATAAATATGGGAACTGAAGTACATATGCCTGAAATACATATAGGTCAAATACAGAATAGCAGAAAGTAATGAAAATGAAGTATCTCTCTTATTAAGATGGGCAAAACAATAAACAGAGAAAAAATACAGCAGCCATGCTTGGATATAGCCCTTTAGTAGCTCTGCTAATAATAGTTATCCATTTGACTCTAGCCAAATATCCTTTCATTGCACTGTCTCTACTCTCTCTTTGTTTTGTTTTTGTTTTCTTTTCCAAACTGCCTGGGGCCAGTTAATCATATTGAACAGTAAAAAAATACTTTTAGAGTCTCTGGAGTTGTCTTTCTGAGAAATTGACTGCTACAATAGACTTCACTTTCCTGAAGACAGAAAGCAACTGTTCTGCTTTTGTGGAAGCACACATTATCTGCAGAAAACTCTTCTTAAATGTACATGGGCCCTTCTCTCTGACACCAAAATGTACAATGGTTGCATTTTACAAAAAAAAAAAAAAAGATAGCTTCTTTCCAGACTCTGACTAGGAATAGCCTGTCACCCACCCCAAAGGCATCTGGGTATGCTAGAGTCTGATGTGCAGGCTGAGGGCTGGGAGAGTGAAAACTGCAGCTGCACTTCACTCTGCAATTGTGAGACCCTGCCTGTAGTACTGTGTCCAGTTCTGGAGCCCTCAACAAAAGAAGGACAGAGTCCAGAGGAGTTCAAAATCCAGAGGATAGAGCGAGTCCAGAGGGGGACCACGAAGATGATCAGGGGGCTGGAGCACCTCTCCTATAAAGACAGGCTGAGAGAGCTGGGGTTGTTCAGCCTAGAGAAGAGAAGGCTCCACAGTGACCTCATTGCAGCCTTCCAGAACCTGAAGGGGGTCTACAGGAAAGCAGGGAAGGGGCTTTTTACCAGGATGTGTAGTGATAGGATGAAAGATAATGGTTTTAAGCTGAAAGAGCGTAGATTTAGGTTAGACATTTGGAAGAAATCCATCACTATTAGGGTGGTAAGACTGGAACAGGTTGCCCGAAGGAGCTGTGGATGCTCTCTCCCCAGAAGTATTCAAGGCCAGGTTGAGTGGGACTTCACACAACCTGGTCTAGTGGAAGGTTTTCCTGCTCATGCAGGGGGTTGGAACTAGAGGATCTTAAAGATCCCTTCCAAACCATTCTACGTTTCTATGAAAGCTGGTTCCTCTGGCCCAGAGTGCAAAATTAGGTTCCCTGGACTCAGAAGAGACATTTAAGCATTTCCAAAGTGCATGAAAAATATTTGCTTGCAAAGCAGGAAGGCTTCTGAAGTTAAGCAGTGGATGAAGTGCAGTGCTTGAACTCCATCCTTCCCAGGCACTTGCATAAGGTGCCTCCTTCCCCTGAGGTCAAAGACTGGGAAGAATTTTGGGATGCAGGTAGTAGTTCAGCTTTTCGTTCAAGAAGTAGCTCCTGAGAAGTGATGGTAACAGTTACCTAGGAAACATGTGCTTAG
Organism: Chaetura pelagica; assembly: GCF_000747805.2. NCBI lineage: Eukaryota > Metazoa > Chordata > Aves > Apodiformes > Apodidae > Chaetura > Chaetura pelagica. The sequence goes on along the minus strand of NW_009952478.1, from coordinate 108,764 downwards.
TTCTTCCTCAAGGCTCATGGCAACGTAGACTTGCCTCTCAAACTCTTCCAGACGCATCTTTGCTACCAGGGAATAAAGTAGTCAGAGAAGCAGAGAAGTATTTTCTACCTCTGCTTTTGAAACCAGGTCTCAGCTCATCCCAGGATGCATATTTGTGTTTCCACGCAGACAAGCAACGACACATCTTGCCTGTGGCCTAATGTCTGGGGCTTTTAGCAGGGAGGAGTTCTGAGTTGGCCTGTTCAGACTGCTCAGACAACTCACATTTACTAAACAGCAGAGCATAAAAAGAAGTTACTTAGCTATTTATTTACATTATTTTAGTAGAAAATATTTAATCTGGAAACATTCATCACTTCTGGCCATGTTATCAGAGTGAGGTCTGCACTAGGGCAAGATACCTTGTTCTTAGACAGAGGTGCTTCTACACTTGTGTAATATATCTAGATTTTTATGTGACTAGGTGACAGATAATTTTATTTTCATTCTGGGTTAGGCAGCTACTGGAGTCTGGGCTCCATGGATTATTTTCTTGATTTTAATGAACCCAAATTCTGCGTAGGCCCTGTTTGGTGCCAGAATCGATCACTTCAGTGTGAATTAAGGAGGAATGTCAAGTGAGTGATGGAGACCACCTACTTACCATCCAGGCTGCCAGGCCATGAGCCTTCATTACAATCAGGAGAAAATCAGTCGTTAAGTCTGCTATAGGAAAACAGAAGTTCTGATAATTATAGCTCTTCCAACTATTGTATTATATATCCTGTGGTGCTATGGAGGTTTTTTGTTGCAGGAAGCTGATGTAGCAGACTTTTTACAGCTGAGGCTGTTCTTGCTTCTGGGCCTCTTTCTGTGTACAGCACAGAAAGCTGAGCTCCTGGGCTAGCTCTTGAGAAGCTGGGTCAGGGTCCTAAATGCTGTTTCCTAAATGATGTGATGATAGGATTGCTCTCAAACCGCTGCAGTCCTGGCACTGCAGGCTGCAACACAAGCAGCAGTGGAATTGATGGTGATGGCAAGTCCCTCAGCCTTTTTCTAATTTAGCCTTTTCGGGTCATATTTAACAGTGATAAAAATATGAAATAATACACTAGTATGTTACAATACTTGGAACTTTTCATATTGCCTAGAGTGTGATATGAGTGGGAAAATACAGACACCTATGGCTGCTTTTCATCATTTGATACCTGTGTGCAAACATGTATTTTTGCCTGTGTACAAACATATTTTCATAACAGTTGAGATGGGCAAATGTGGCCAATAGAGTATAGACACACCAGTTGCATTGTTTTTTGTGTGATGACATGCATTTCCTTTCTTAGTATTGTAACATGACTCATGCTTCACTGACTATATTTGGAATTATTGCTGGTTATAAAAAAAAGAAAAAAAAAAAGTTCAACTGATAAACCAGACACAAGGGAAGAGAATTTGCAGGAGTCAAATGCCACTTGGGAAGTGACATTTTATCATAGGGAAACGTTAAGTTTGTTTTTGGTTTTTTTTAATTCCTCTTTACTTGTGAAGCCAGAGACTTAACTGCATATATAACATATATGTGTGTGTGCAGCTTGTTAGCCTCATGTATTTTATATCTCTTTGTGCTGTCACTGAGAACAACTTGTGGTATTCTAAGGACAAAGTTGAAACAATCCTGAAAGAAAACAGAAACTGCAGGTTATATTAAAAAGATGCAATTCATGTGAACTGTGTATAAACAAAGTTTTTCCCACTGATGTTAATAATGAAAACATGCCAGGATAATACATTTGGGTAGGCTTGAATGCTTGTTGTCTTTATTAAAAACACATAGGAAGTTGTCAGTCCTGCACTAACTGCTCTTACTTAGGAATCAGTCTGTGTGTATACAGTAGGTTGTTGTGATTTCTTGACTCCAGATGAAGAACAGTTTAGTCATCTGTTCTGGGAGCTAAGGAGAGCAATGTATGGACCAGAAATAGGGAGATACTGAGAGAAATACAAAGCTGCTGGAGTAACGAATGCAGTTGTGGGTAAATTAAATTAGCCCTTTCACTCTGCAGGAGTGCCAGAACAGTAAAATAGCACCTAGTTGTGTTATCCCAGTCTTTCCAGCTTTTCATTCATAATGTGTGTGTTGTATTATATTTGGATTGATTCTATGGTAGGTTATTGGTAACTCTTTGGAGCAGCGTCTTGGATCACAAGCAGTTGTAATTGAAAGGCAGTGACTCAGGCTTTCATACACTCAGAAGCTTCCAGGCTGGAAGCTGACCTACCTCCAGGAAGAAACAGTCATGTATGGACCAGAAATAGGGAGATACTGAGAGAAATACAAAGCTGCTGGAGTAACGAATGCAGTTGTGGGTAAATTAAATTAGCCCTTTCACTCTGCAGGAGTGCCAGAACAGTAAAATAGCACCTAGTTGTGTTATCCCAGTCTTTCCAGCTTTTCATTCATAATGTGTGTGTTGTATTATATTTGGATTGATTCTATGGTAGGTTATTGGTAACTCTTTGGAGCAGCGTCTTGGATCACAAGCAGTTGTAATTGAAAGGCAGTGACTCAGGCTTTCATACACTCAGAAGCTTCCAGGCTGGAAGCTGACCTACCTCCAGGAAGGAACAGTCAACCAACTAAACCAAGAAAACTTGGTGGGGGGAGGGAAAGGAGGGGAGGAAGAAGGGCGGGAGGGAGGATTTGGTTTTCCTTTCTTTTGGGTGGGTTGGTTTTGGTGTTTGTTTTTTGGGGGGTTTATTGTGGCATATAATTTCTGTCTACACTGAATGTTATAATATCTATTCATTATTAAATAGTTTGAATTATTGTAGCTGACATGAAGAAAACGCTGGTCTTGAGATTTGAGGAAGTAGAATAAATAAATTAAGCAGTACAATGAAGACTTACCTTTTGAGGTTTCTGTAGACATAACAAAATATCAACAAATTAATTGAAGTGAGAGTTGTAAAATATTCTTAGTACAAAAAAAGAATCCAGTGTCTTGCAAATCACATTATTTGCTGCTTTTGATTCCTGTTAGAGGGTCACTGTGTTATTAATTAGTAGGTTGTTCTCCATGAGAAATTGGTTTGATTTATATTAAAAATACATTAACTGTGATTATAAAACTGCTGTTCAGTACATCACCTGAAGATACATTGTGCCATTGTATTTACTATTACAAAAACCAGAGAAGTAAATATACTAGAGAAAACTAATAAGAAAATATTTTTTACTAATTTTTTACAATGTTGGGTAAAGGTTAGTATACATTTCCAGACTGAATTATAAGTACTCTTCTATTTTGCCTGCACTAACTAAGTTTGATTCTATATGGCTCTGACCAAGTATACTAAAGATATATCAAAAAGCTGGTTTATATTCATGCTCATTTACAGAAAAGCCCCAAACAGTGCAACAATATAGAATTATTTGTTTTACATAAAAAGAGCTTGATTTTATGTCATTACCTGTGCATGCACAAAATGCACATACTGATACAATAAAGCAGATCAGCCGTAGTATGTTAGCATCAAAAAAGTGGTTCCTTTTTGGGGTAGATTTGCTCCCTGAATAAGCTCATTGCAGTAGTGAGAATTGCTCAGTGGCTTTTGAAAGCCACAGTGGAGAGTATCTGTACTACAACTAAGCGGAATAAAGTAACTGCATGCTGCTTGTTTTGTTCTTGTGTATTCACAGCCTTGTCAATAAAGTCGTCAAAACACAATGTATTATGAAAGCTGTTCAAACTATGGGTTGTTCATTCTGTAAGAATAGTTGCCTAATTCCAGCTGGATTCAACCTCTGATAATATAGATTCTGAATAATAAGGGAGTAACAGGGGAGTAATTTTACTCTTACATCAAAATGGTGTTGCCTTTTAATAAAAAGCAATGAAGTAACACTAAATATATTTAGTATGAAGCAAATACTACCTGACTATTCTCTATCATTACTTTATTACTTTCCCTTCCTGCCTTTATTCCCTTTTCTGTCTAATATTTCAAAGACAGTAGGTGACTGTAGTGTTAACAATTTCTGTAGGTGCCAGGACTCCCTTACTAACTTTGGAATCTGTGATACAATTTCAGCTAATTTTTGCAGAGGGATGAAATAAATAGCCAGATGAGTTGTGAGTGAGACAAAAGGACTTACACAAGTTCCCTGACAACGAAGAAGCAGCAGTGTGACCTTGCACAGTACAAAACACCAGAGAATCATCCCAAAGAGAGCCACTGGAAATATTTAAGTAATGAAAAAAGTTTGAAGCTTGAACTAGAGTGTACAATATGCTGTGAGACAAAGCCAGCAGAAACCAAGACTTAGCAGTTCTCTCATTCCTTCCACCCTGTTCTTTTCTCTGCCCCCAGCGGGGTCTAATGAGCTTTAGAACCCTGACAATGTGTGCTCTTTGGAGGAAGAAATCTTTGAGACCAAGGGGAAGACTTTCTTTGTGGAATTTGTAGTGGCTGTCTTGGAGGAAAGCAACATAAAGGCAAAGTAAAGCCCACTTCTGGGAAGAACAGATGCTTCAAATAATGCTAGACTGAGCAATTAAGGTAATGTAGGCTTTACACATCTTGCTGGCTGCCAATCTATGAAACTACATCCGGAAACAGCACATAATCCAGTGGGATTTTATTGATATTATTTTCCCCAAACAAATTAATGAACTAAACAGCCCATGCAAGAATGCATATTATGCTGCCTTGGTATTGCCATAATGCCAGGTCATGGCCTTGCGCTTCCTCCGTGACTGGATGCTTAACCTCTCTCACCCCCTGGCCCCACAGCCTGCTGCTGGCTTTGGGTTTGTCAGGGTCCACCGCCCTGTGGGAGGCAGCACAAGGGGCAATGCTTGTATCTGTGTCTCTGGAGCTCCGAGGGGGGAGCTGCTGGGCATAGGGGCTCTTCCTCTTCCCTCTGCTGGTGTCATTGTCAGCGTGGATGCTCATGCACAAATACAAGAGGTCGCTTAGAGGGATTATATAATAACCTTTTTCTGTTTTATAGCTAATAGATGTCCAAAGAAGTGAACAGCATACTCTTACGAAAAAAGGTGATGAAATTCCTTTAACTATATAAATTTAAAAATAATGCTCAGTGTGAGTTGGATCCTGACAGACCCAGTGGTCAAATTCCATCATGCTTGCTTATTTATTTATTTATTTATTTATGTGATACTGTGATTGCTAAACCTGTTTGATGCAAGCTATAATTAACAGCAGCAGTGAATGCCTCCGTTTGACTGGATGTTTTAGTGAGAGATGTGACTTAGCATAACTGAGTCTGTATGATATGGGATTCTGTCACGTATTGCTACCTTAAAGTGGAGCATCACCTTTGCAATGTAATGTAAAATGACTGAAAATTCAATTTTACTATTTAGACTGAAAACAAAATAACATGTTTATTATGACACGACACAAAACACAGTATATTTTATTAAACTTTTATAAACTTATTTCACAAACTAAGTGATCACACACAAAACCCAATTTCATTTTTTCTTATCCAATTGAACAACTTTTAAAATTATACTGTTTAATCTGAATAAGATGTTACAATCAGACAACTATTATAAACATGACATTAAAAGGTTACATTAAATCACTGACAGACATTTTCTTCTTCCTCACTTTAAGCTGTGAGCTTTGCTTACAAAATCAAAACAATTATGAACTGGGTGTACATACTATGAGCTATCAATAAACTTGCTTCAGCTTGTACTTCAACAGCAGCAAACGGCTGTCATTAGCTATGTCCTTTATATTTACATAATAATTCCTATACACTCAGGCTTAAAGGTGTGCAGCCAGAACATGCATTATTTTTCACATGACTAGGAGGAAGAAAATGGTGGTGCAGCCAGCTATACTCCTGTTCTGCAAGTACTGTGGCATACACTGCAATAATGCAGTTGCTGAAATAGAGGAATTCCCAGAAAATGAAAATAACATGCAGAGAGATCAGAGAATCAAAGAATGTTTGGAGTTGGAAGGGACCCTAAAGATCATCAAGTTCCAGCTGCCATTATCCTCACTTTTCTTGTCTGAAGCTTTATGTTTGGAGCTATTCTGCTCAAGGAAGCTGTCCTCTTTAAAGCAAAGAGCACAAGCCCCTACCCAGTCCAGGGAGAGGAGCTGCTGCTTTTGAAGTCTTCAGAGAGGCCTTCAGAAGCTTTAGGCTTGTATCTGGCTTCCTTTGTTCGGTGCAGTCTGTTTATTCAACTGTAAATAAAGTGCCATTTACAGAAGTTAGGAAATGGATTTTTACTTGCCTGACTAATCTCTCATCATGACCGTTAGGTCACAAAACAGAAGTCTGTCACCAAAAGCTATTAAAATCCAGATAATGAATTAGTTTTCTTTATTTCAAGATTCTTAATTTATCAAAGTTCATTGCCTGGAGGCAGCAGCAGATACTGGATCTCTCCAGCCTACAATATACAACACTTTTAACCTAGAGGCTTGAGTGATTGGCACCCTTTTAATGTGTAAGAGAACCTCTTATTCTGGCACAGGCTTAAAATAGGTTTGAAGCAAACTGAGCCTTCCCTTTCCTTCCCTTCCCTTTCCTTCCCACTTGGCCTTATAGTCTAAGCACTATATAAGATGGAGGGAAATGGCAGGAAAATGCCTAATACGTTGGTGCATGTGTATACTTGCTAGTCCCAAAGCAAGTAAGATTTGTGTAGAGCACATTAAAAAATCAAAAACCTGCTAACAATCTGCAGTAGCACAAATGATTAAAAAGAACAAAATCAAGTCCCAGTGGTGAATGGGAATGATGGGTGAAATGGTTCAGTGAGAAGCCTGTAGAGAAAAAAAGAGCATTTTTTCCCTAAGCCAAAATGAGGCCCAGAGGAACTGAAAGGAGTTGAAGCATCCCCAGGCAGGGCCAGGCAGCCCCTATCTTGAAGAAAGCGGGACCACAGGAGCAGACGTGGAAGGTCCAGAGAGGGATGTTGCAGGACGCATGGGAGGGCAAGAGGGGAGGTGGATAGGCAACACGGAACGAAACATGCATTTTGTTGACCCCTGTGTGACTTGTCACAGTTCCCTAGGAGAATTTGAACCAGCGCAGGGACTTCCCTTCAGGCTGTTGGTTGTGACATCTCATTTCCGTAGTTTTACTTAGTTCTGAAAATTTTTGCCCTGGTTCTAGCATTTAATTAAACCCTTGCCTGAGACACAATTTGAAAGGTCTTCCATGCATTTGCACCAAAGTTGAACACTACACTTAAAAGACATTTAGCAAAGTTACCATTTGGCTAGTGATGTAACTTGCTAATAACTGTGTATCACAGTGCAGAATAGTTTTTCTCTAGATGTCATTCAATTTGGGTTCAGACTGGAAATGTTTTTCATTCTAGTATGCTTTTGGTTCTTTTGAAAGCCAGGGTTTATTTCCATGTGCACCACAGAACTTGGAGAGTTACGCTTCCTCTGCATTCACAAGCAGGATGGCATTGCAGGATAATCTTCTATGGCCTCTGAGAATGGAGAATTGCTAAATTGTGCTTGACTTCTGACTGAGGATAATACAACTTGAAAACAACAGACCCAAAAAATTAAACCTACTATGTTACATGAGCAAAATATTTTTATAAAATGCAAGCCTATTAGATCATAAAAGGATTACTGGCAATAGTCAATATCTATCTCAACTCTTGCCCCTCTCCCCAAAACCCAGACTTGAACTATGAGTTTATGTGTTTAGTGTTAAAACTATTCAAAACACAGAGTGATATGTCTATACACATTCTCTTCTTAAGTAACATGACTCAGGAAATATATTTATCTCTAAGGTTGTTTCTCAAGGAACTATACTTTTAGCATGGGGTGATTGCTTGCTTTCCAGAGGCCAGCTGTAGATAGTGTTTGTTTGAAATAACTAATACATTATTTCCTGTTTTGAGTTTGTGGTAAACCAGTAGTAACTGTGGGAGTTGTATTTAGTCTTCTGCTAGTAACATTTGTGTTTGCTATTCTGTGGAAAAAGGTACAAAATTAATTGAAATTTTTAACATCATGAACTTTGCCTGCAAACCTGTGGTTGTGATTTTAATGTTCTGACTGAGATGTAATTATTGTTTTTACTGTTACAGCTACGATGCCATGATGGGATGTTTTATGCTGATATAATCCCTGTTAACCTCTGTTCTAAAACTGGTTGTGGGACTTGGGAGAGAGTAACAGCAACAATGAGCTCTCTGTCTATTAAAACTAGAGAAAAGCTTAGAACTTCAACTTGTATTTTGAAGATGCCAAAGACTGTCACATCTCTCCTTAAGGGTCCGTGTTATAAGGGATTATCATGAAGGTTGCCACTTTACTGCACAATGACTCATACTTAATAACTATGTTGAGGCATACTTTGTGAGCAGATAAAATGCATTCTGTCTGGGCACAAAGGAAGGGAGGGGAAATGTGAGGGATGTTGTTTAACCCATGAGCAACTCTGTGAACCTGCCTCACCTGGGAATATCAGTAAATGCACAGTGCAACCACAGGTCATTATTTTTTCAGTCACTGCCATTTTTTAAGGGATGGAACCCTAAGGTATTCCTCAGCTGTAGCTTTTACATGGGTTCCCCCCTTTGTCTCACTCCTTCCACCTCTAAGCTGGGAGAGGAGTTACCTACTCCCAGCTATTAGGGAACACACCCTTTTTCTCCAGCTTCTGTAGCAGACATTCTCTTAGATGTCCACCAAGAGCTCTTGATCAGGTAGAAATCAAGTTGTCTGTTAATGACAATCTGCAAATTTGTGACACTTGGACCTTGTTCCCCAACCCACACTGCAGGTCCCCCACTAAACTGGCATGGAGTAGCATACCCTAGGCATCCCTGGGAATGCAGTAGCCCAAGAAAAAGCAATTAATACCATGACCACAGCAAAGTGTTAAGTGTCATGATTTATTAATGCAGTTCTTTCTTGCATGTTTGTATTTTTAAGTTTTCCTGTTTGGACAACTGTTCAGACTTGTTTGGACTGAAAACACAGGCTTCTGCCATGATAATGAAAGAACTTAAAAATGTAGGCTTTCCGATGTAGTAGATTATCTGATTTTTGTTCCAGTGCTCCAAACATTAAGTTGTTGATCGACACTAGAATCCAAACAGTATTAGCAGTCACAGTCAGTGCATTTTCATTTTAAGATACCTCAGCAGGCTGTGGATGTGCTTGCTGTGCTATAAACTGAAATTATGCCTTAAGGTAAAGCAGGATAACAGATCTCTGAATCGTATTTCTTGCCTCCCTTCAGCTAAAGCATTCTCATTAGTAATGCTGCAACATTTGTTAAGGCACACAGTGAGTGAGTCATTGATCTCTGCCCACAATATTGTAACACCTGTAAAGTATGCTGGACAGGCATTACACACGGGCAGATGGGTATGGCAGAGAAAAGGTTGTTTTTTTCCTGTAAGTGTCAAAGGGTACATTTTATTTTCTTTTACTGGGGGAGGTGGCACAGATTAAGAGCCTTTTTCACTGAGACGAAAATTCTTCTTTAATTGCTTCTGTGACAATCATAATTATTCTGTTAACAGGCATTCTTCATAACTGCTGTGAGGCTTACAATGTTGGCCTTCTAGAAGCAAAAATATTTTCTGGTCCATCAAGAGAGCAGTTTGGATATGCAGTTCAGCAGTTCATAAATGAAGAAGGCAAATGGTAAGCAAACTGAACAGCATGTTACATGCCCAGTAAAAAGGTTAAGGAAAAAAATGTTGCAACTCCTTTTTCTTTTACAATTCCACATCATTTAAATGTGTTCTGGTTAATTCCTTTTTATATTTAAGCCACAGAAAGTCATAAAAGTTATATGATGGAATAGTGGAATGGTTTGGGGTTGGAAAGGACCTTAAATATCCAACCCCCCTGCATGGGCAAGGACACCTCCCACTAGACCAGGTTGCTCCAAGTCCCATCCAACCTGCACTTCAATAGTTCAAGGGATGGCGCAGCCACAGCTTCCCTGGGCAACCTGCACCACTGTCTCACCACGTTCACACTAAAGAATTTCCTCCTAATGTCTAACTTGAGTCTCCCCTCCTCCCGTTTTAATCCTTTACTCCTTGTCCTTTCACTGCAAGCCCTTAATATATATATATTATCGTAAACCAAGAAAACACTTTAGATGTGTCATTCTGCATAGATTGAAGTAGTGTCAAAACTCAAATAGCCAGAAACTGGCATATTTGCTTAAGTGATGATGGACAGATATTGCTTCTGTGACAATCATAATTATTCTGTTAACAGGCATTCTTCATAACTGCTGTGAGGCTTACAATGTTGGCCTTCTAGAAGCAAAAATATTTTCTGGTCCATCAAGAGAGCAGTTTGGATATGCAGTTCAGCAGTTCATAAATGAAGAAGGCAAATGGTAAGCAAACTGAACAGCATGTTACATGCCCAGTAAAAAGGTTAAGGAAAAAAATGTTGCAACTCCTTTTTCTTTTACAATTCCACATCATTTAAATGTGTTCTGGTTAATTCCTTTTTATATTTAAGCCACAGAAAGTCATAAAAGTTATATGATGGAATAGTGGAATGGTTTGGGGTTGGAAAGGACCTTAAATATCCAACCCCCCTGCATGGGCAAGGACACCTCCCACTAGACCAGGTTGCTCCAAGTCCCATCCAACCTGCACTTCAATAGTTCAAGGGATGGCGCAGCCACAGCTTCCCTGGGCAACCTGCACCACTGTCTCACCACGTTCACACTAAAGAATTTCCTCCTAATGTCTAACTTGAGTCTCCCCTCCTCCCGTTTTAATCCTTTACTCCTTGTCCTTTCACTGCAAGCCCTTAATATATATATATTATCGTAAACCAAGAAAACACTTTAGATGTGTCATTCTGCATAGATTGAAGTAGTGTCAAAACTCAAATAGCCAGAAACTGGCATATTTGCTTAAGTGATGATGGACAGATAGTAAAAAGAAAGTAAGATGTCAAAATCTGAAATCCATACAGTTAAGGTTTGGAAAAGCTTATACAAAAATATTGAGCTTGCTGAGACATTTATTCATAGTCCTGCATTGAGACATTGTGCAATTGGTCAATTGGTCGTATATGCAGACATGCAAGACTACGTAGATCTCACTGTGAGTTACACAGGGTTACTGTGTTTACCATCAGTGACCAGAAGGCAAAGTAAGAGTAGAGCAGAACTCTGTCCTCCAAACTAAGAGCCTGGTGTTTCTTCTCCCTCTGTTGAGTAGGTTCCCAACCTACCTCCTCCACTCCTCACCTGATGTAGTGGCTTCTCACTGCTTTTCTGCCTGCTTCAATTATGTGTTAGTCACCCACAGATTAGAGCTCTCTTTTTTTAAGCTTCTGTGTAAAGCCATTGAAGTAGAACAAGAATGTCTGCCTGAAGTTAACTGAATGCTTTGGCTTATACATGGAGAAGTTATGTCTTGGGTTTTTGTCCTTTTAAGTTTTTCTCTAAGCTTGCAATGAGAACACTAGGTTCCAGACGCACCAAAGCTATTTATGTTTTATAGATCCCTGTTCTATTTTTACTTCTGATATAAAGACACCTCTACTATGACTTTAATAATGTGTGGTAGAGTTTTGGAAAGAAATTAACTTTGGATTAACTTTTCCTATCTTCACCTAAGTATATGAATATTAAGAAACTGGGAAGCTTTTCTGTGGAGAAGGACATCATAATTTTTTCATGCACTGTACAGGATCTGACCATAGCTCCAAAAGTCAGAGGAATTTTATCAGCTCTTGTTTGAGCTACCAAGACTCTTCAGTGACGAAAAGCTCTTTTCAGTATCCCTTGTTGTCTTCATTTTTAGGCAATTTTCTTTTTTTTTCAGACAATAGAACAAAACTCAAGCTGTTCAGTAGTTTTTTCCTCTTATAAGTGAGGCAGAGGCTGTAGTCCATGTGCAGAGCAGTTGTTGACATGGCTGAAGTGGGAGTAAGATAAACAGTCCGAGCTCAATATAAGATGAAGACAGTGCTTTCTGTCAGAATGGAGCATTTATCACCAAATACTTTTATGAAGGGGCCATCATTGTGCAGCAGTAATGTGATGCACTTGAAAACTCAGTACAGGCACAGTGGGGCTGCTCACCACTTCCAACACTGCTGGGGTGGCACCACTCTCCAAGGCAGAAGTTATCCAGAATCTGAGATCCACCAGAAATTTCATGCCTCCTAGACCTTGCTTCTATTAATACCACATGCTGCTGTAATAAATACAGCTTTAAAAATCCACCTGTACTCTGTCAAAGACCTGAGAGGAGAGATCCAGAAAAAACAGATGGTAGTTATTCAGCTGTATTTCTGGGAGGTAATTCTGAGGCAGTAAGGGCTAAAAAAAAGTTATATAGGGAAGGGGAGTTCTGCAGGATTTGGACTGCATGCAGTACTGTATTATGACTCTTGCTTGGAGATGAGTTCAGAAAGAGGAAATACAGCCAAACTAGGAGCACAGGCTTATAGAGGGGGTCAGTACATGTTGGGAAGTTGTGACAAACCAGCACAGGAGCCCTTTTTATGTAGAGTCAGGTGATCCAGGATAATTGGGTACTGGTCTGCTGTGCATTGATGGTCATTGATGGCATGTGATTCTTGTAAATAAGGACAAACTTACAAGTCAAGTGCAGCTTTTCATGATTCTAGTGGGAATTTCAAAACAGGGGCTCTTTAATGAACTCAAGGAAAACTGTGAACACCAAAGAAAATCATCAATTAGAAAAGTTTAGGCAGTCCACCACACAAGTAATTAGTCACAACAGAAACATTATTCATTTCACGCTCTGGTTCTTCCTGTCATGAGATCATCTGTGTTTGAACCTTAAATTGAGACCAAATTATTTGTGATTTTAGAAACAAAATCTTTTAGAAAGGCATATTGTACACTGTCAAGTTCATCTTGAATGTGCATGTCCTGAACAGCAGCTGATGACCTTCTGCAAAGGTAACAGTACTTACTCCATGCTGAGATTTTTTATATCCGTTTCAGGTGAGGAAGGTAAAGTAGCTGTATGTAGCTGTTAAAATGGTTTTTCCTACCCATATGTGTCCTCGGAATGTGGATGCATTCCACAACAGAGCTAAAATCTCAATCTGCTGAATTTTGTTTTGGAATTTATGTTACAGGATTCTTCTTTTTTAAAATGTTTTGTTTCAGTGAGGCATGTGTTGGCCTCTTCTCCCTGGTGACCAGTGATATGACAAGAGGAAACGGGGTCAAGCTGCACCGGGTCAGGTTCAGGCTGGAGATCAGAAAAAATTTATTCACAGAAAGAGTGGTGAGGCATTGAAACAGGCTGCCCAGGGAGGTGGCGGAGGCATCATCCCCTGTTAAGAGGTAGACGTGGTGTTTGATAAGATGGTTTAGTGGTTAGGGGCTGTAGGGGAGATGGTTGGACTTGATTATCTTGAAGGTCTTTTCCGACCTTGACAACTCTATGATTCTGTGATAATGTCACTAATGACAACTTAACATGCACTGCCCTTACTGATGTATAACATAATCATATCACTCCTAAATAGTTTTTAAAATCATTGCATGCTGCTCACTAGTCATCAAAGTCCAGCAGCCTTTCTCCTGGGGTGTTGCGTTGCCTCTTCAGACCCACATGAAATTTTGCTGAAAAGACACATTTCTGTAGCAACTTTTGTTGGAATCAACGTATTTTCTAAGCCTTCTGATTTTCGTGAGGGTAATTCCTGCCAAACGTGGTTGTTGGGTTTTTTTTTAACAAAATGCTGCCATTGTTTCAGCTCCAGCATTTCGGTGCCAGCACCACTGCTAGCATTGAGTTCTTTTCCCAGCTTTTGCTTTCTTCAACTGCATGCTCTACAGTTTGCCTTTTTCTTGCTTGGAGAAGCAGCTCTGTCTTCTGTCTTCAAAGCCTTCCAAAATTTTCGGTCAAACTCTCTTGTCATAGCTCTAGTTTAGAAGTTTAGATGGTGACAAGAGTTTTAGGGTATGGAGAGAAGCATTATGAGAGTGAAGAGTTTTCAGGTCTTCATATGTATTCATTGCTTCCTGTAATTGGAGGGAAAAGGGACAGATGATTTAGGAGTTCCTTTCTAGTTTTTATTTTCCTATTTCCTATTAGGCATCTTTGTGTTTGAAAAAAAAACACACTGAAGAGCAAAAGCATGAAAAGAAAGAAGAAACCATAAATACAAAACCTGCTCTGACAACAGCTGGGAATTCAGCCCTTTACCATGAATTCTGATTTGTTTTCTGCTACATCACACTTCGCCAGTTACTAGCTTTGTCATGGTCTAATTTCCCAGAAATAATTCCTGTTACACTTTGATCTGCCACTCCTGCAGCCTGTGTGGTATGGCATTGCTGCTGAACTTTATTTGACTTCATGTAGCTCCACTGCTTTGTGTACAGTGTTGGACACTGATTAAGGAGCTGAATAATAAAATCAGTGGCAATATTACATGCTAATCACTACAGCATTGTGTAAAGGTAGTCTATGAGGACACATATGGAATTATAAAAACAAAGAAATAAATAATATTTAACTCATGGCTGGAAAAGACCCTTAATTAATACACTACACAAGGTAGACTTTTTTTAAGGGAACATTTTCAGATATTTTAGTACTCATTTCTTGCATTCTTTCCTGGTTAATTCTGTTTCACTCTGCTTCATGTGCATCCTGTTTAATCACAGTAAAAAAACATTTTAGTAGTTAGCAGGATGCTGCCAGATACTCTCTTGTTTTCTTCACTTCTGATGTTTTGGAAAGATACACATGCATTTTCCCAGAGCAGTATTGTGTAAATCTCTACTGTAATGGTTTATGTTAAGTTTCAAAGGCAAGTAGGACTTGCTGATTTTTTATATAGATTAAGGCTAGTGTTAAGCTTAAGTAAAACTCGGGACACAAGAGAAATTAAAATTATTTCCTAGGACCTTTAAGGCTGACAATTAAAAGTAGAGGGCTAGGCTTGGCAGAAGTTGCTTGATAACTTCTCCTCAGGAGTTTGTTTATGGTAGGTTAGACTAGTCAAGTCAAATAAGGGATTTAATAACTCCATTCATTTCTGAAAATCACAGTGTCATTAATAGTCAGTTTTAAGAGTTAAATTCTGTATATGGAGTGACATTTTTTTATTTACAGCATAGTTACGGCACTGTGATTCGTGGAACCTACAAATCTACAAAGACAGCTAAGAGAGCAAAGGGGAATCTAGTATAATAACTTCCAGTAAAATATGAGGAGTGCAAAGTAAATAAAAGACAGAATTAAGTTTTGAGTTAAGAGTTTGTCTTGGTTGTCTTACATTTTTCTGTTTGTGTGACACAACAGCTCAAGGCTAGATTTAGGGCTAGTGACAGTAAAATGCAGTTGTGAATATTAAGTTCTAGAAGTGGATTGGGTATTAATAGTGATGGTTTCTTGGTTTAACATACGTCTTGAGTTGAAATTATTATTGAAGTTGAGGAAAATGGGAGTTTCAGAGCCCATATGGCTGTTGAGCTGCATGAAGCCCACGGAATGAGTGCAGATACGCACCCTGAAAGGGAAATAACTGCTTTTTCTAAACCGTGGATGGTGTTTGTCTCTAGTATATGCCAATAGCAAGGTTGAAGGTTGGAGTTACGCTTGGATTTGGGCACAGCTAGTGTTCAAGCATGCTTCTCCTCGCTCTGTTAAGTCAAACTATGTGCTTTATGCTTCAGGATAACTCATGGCTGCAGAAGCCGGTGCACAGCAGACATTCACATTATGTGTATGACCTGACAGAGTAGTGCAGAGGGTATTTCCAAAATCCATTATGGTCATTTTGTAAACAGTAGCTGTTGTTTTCCAAGGGCTCTGAAATACATTTGCTTTCTGGGAATCTTAGAAAAAAAAACCACATAAAAATAGTTACAAATGTACACATTGCACTGTTCAGCTTGACAGTTAATGCTGAAAAGCTGTTCTAGTTTCAGGTATTACATATGCAATCCTTGTTAAAGCTTTCTTCTGTTTCCACAAAAACTGTTAGCCCTTCCTCTCTCTAAATCAGTGCAGTTAGCATTTTTTAACTGCAGATAGCTCTGTAGTACCTACCAAGGGGGGAACTGTAAAACAGAATCTTCCTTTTGTCAATTACTATTGACCAGCTCCAGCTCTCTGTGTAAGTGCAAATGTTTGTGGGTTGTATAATCTATTGGCACATGACTGACATAGTAATTTCTTATGAGCTCTATTTATTTGGTGCTGAGCTATGCAGAAAATGCCATATTCTACAGAGAACAAGAAAATCAGAAGCCTCCACACAGCTACTGTAACATACACTCTTTTTATATAGACAGGTATTTATATGAACCTGAATTGCAGGTTTAGAGATGCTAAAAGTACATAAAATCTTTTTCTTGCTGCCTGTTTTTACTCAATGTTTTTCAACAAGGTAATTGAGAAGAAACTAGGTATTTTTAAAACATTACTATACACAGAAAGTAGAATCCAAAGTTACCCCCAACTGAACAAAAACTGTATAACATTATTTCTCCTCTTAAGTTTGCATTTCATTGTGATGAAACAAACTATAAAAATGCAGTGTTTTATTTGAGAAAGCTAAAAGGAACTCAAACTCTTGTGTGTGTATTTTTATCAAAGCCATCACATGCAAGTTAGTTATAAAGTTGCAGCAGTAAAACAGAAGATTCCTGGAAAGTTAGATAGGCATGTGTTTGGTTTTTTTCTGGGTTGATGATTAGACTCAGTGATCTTAGAGGTCTTTTACAACTGTGAATATTCTGTGATTCTGTGTAAGATATACAGCAATTACTTTGAAACAATAATTTCAGAAAATGTGTTCTGTCTATGGTGCAAAGTATTTGCATTAGCTACATATAAAATTCTAGAGGGAAGCAATTTTTATTTTAGCTGCCTATTGAGGAATTAAAAAAGGTGTTTTCTTCTGAAATGCTATATTCTGTACTAGGGTCCCACTGTTTGTCCTTTTACTGTCCCATAAATGCCTTGTTACCATAGACTGTTCTGTATGAAAGGGAAGTCTTGCTGCTGAAGCAATACCCACAGCCCATGCTTTCTAACCATCTCATTTTTTTCTGTCTCTTTAGATCATCTTCCTATGGTTATGTTTTGCCTTAGTCTTACTTCACTGCATGTCACATGCATTGTCCTTCTCTTCCAGCCCTACACACTGGTATACTGTCTTGTGGTTCCACTCTCTGAGAGTTGTACTGAAAAATAGGTGTTCTGAAGCATTGTTTCCAGGGGGTCAATGAATCAGTTTTGTGAAGTCTTTCAGATAAAGGGATCATGAGGAGTAGATATTAGAGGGGATATCCTTACGGCAGATGAAAGAATGATTCAGAGAAAGTGAATCACTTCTTACTGTAGGCACAAATTATCATAAGTCTTAATTTTCTTGTTCAGGATTAAATACTTCACACAGCAGACGTATCACCTGCAGTATTTTCTTTCTGACTCAGTGTTCTCAAGGTGTGTTCAAGCTCTGACATAAGCATTTGACTGTTGCTGAGCAGATCCTGTAGGAAATGCTTCTTATCAGCTAAAAGTGTAACTTAAAAGGAGCCAGTTAACCATTAACTGACAGGACAATAACGTTTTTTGTCTCTCAGTCCCCAGTGTATATATTTCTAAATTTTTATGCATCTGTACATATTAAAATGTTTGCTGTATTTCTTTTGACACTATGACAAAACATCACAGAAACAACAGTACACATATCTGAGGCAGCCAAATCCGTAGAGGCCTCTCCATCAAAGCTGCCCCCAATTAATCTAGTGTATTAACATCCTCGTAAAGCTGCTGAACAGCTCTGGAGAAGACTCCCAAGTGCCTTAGGTGCTATATCTCTTTACCTGTTACCTACAGTGTGCTATGCAATAATGCTACTGGACTTTTCTGGTATCATTAAAGACCTAATGAAGTTCCCGTTACTTTAGGTTGGTGGTTGGTTCGCCCTGGAGTGGCTATCCAGCTAACAGAACTGGAGATATCTATGCATGTCCTGTCGGTACGTCCAAAACCACATGTGAAAAATTGAATTTACAAGGTGAGTTGTAAAGAGTAATGCCACTCTGCAATTGTTCAGTTTTTCTTCTTTTTACCACCAAGCTAGTCTGTCTTACTAAATCTTTTCTGAACTACCTCTCTACATTATCTCAGTGGCTTGCAGAGGCCACCACACTCTTAAGTTAAAACACTTGTTACATTCTCATTTTGAATAGCACTTACTGAATACATATTACATGAAGCCTTTTCTGACTCTGTGCATTTGCAGACTGAGTATAAATTTTTACCACTTTTGGACATCCTTAAATTATGGGGCCGAGATGCCTAGTTTATATTTATTTGTGGTGTGGTGCATTTATTCTCCACTGCTCCACCCAAGTTTTTCTCTGAAGCCTGTTCCTGCATCAGAGGACTTGGGTGTCCCCTGGTATGTAACAGTAGCGGTTCA
>NW_009952478.1:79286-89825 GCF_000747805.2 Chaetura pelagica | reverse complement strand
CCAAAAATATTTGATAGGTAGGCCTTTTCTGCCTCTCTTTTGTGTTCAGCTTTTTTCAAGGCAAATACTGTAAATGACCACACTTAATTCACGTCTATAGTTAATGGTTAGAAGTTTTTTTAATGAAGATTAGCTTTCATTTATTTTGTCTATGAATTATATGCAGCCATTTGGAAGATGCATCTTAGATTCTGATAAATCAAGCTTTTGAAAAAGAATTCTAACTTACTAAATAGGGTCTACATCTCATTTACTATTTTCTCATTACTTAATCTCTTTTTATTTCAGCTTTAATCAATATTCCAAATGTGACTGACATAAAGAAAGACATGAACCTTGGCTTGACACTGATACAGAACTCAAAAACAGGAGGATTTTTGGTGCGTATCCAGGGTGTATTCAGAACACACAGATATTACTGAGGAGAATGAAGAAACTAGAATTCTCCCCATTTTTTGATAAGTCCAAGCTGAATGTTTTTTATCCTGCAACATAGATTAATACATATTTTGCATATTTCAAAATATTCCCTACCACTGTCATTATGTATGGTACAAAATTAGGAAAATTACTAATTCTTGTCTTTGTCATTTATCTAAATATCCTGTGGAAGGGTATGTAATTAAAGATTCTGTAATTTACGTCAGATGACATAGGCAAGATTTTTCCACCATGGAGATCTTTAAGGCAGTCTTGTATAGTTCTGATTATGGGTTCTCTTCTCCACCATACACACTTGCAAAGTGACTGTCCTCCTGCAGTGTCAGGATTTCCAGTCCTGTGGATCTGCAGTTTGGTTGGTGAGCTGGAAGAGGATGCATTTTCCTACGAGTATATTCTGCAAACCACTCTCCTTGAAACCTGTAAAACAGATTTCATAATTGAAAGAAGTTAATGCCTATTTAATATGCTTCTTTACAGTCTTAACTGTAAGCATGAAACCTATTGCAGTGTAGCTGTATTTTAGTTTGATGCATACATTGTAGGCATGTGCAGTAATTAAGTGAAACAATAAACTGCAGATAGAAGAGCTCTGAGGCTCACCATAAGCTTTCATCTTCCTAGTAATCATGAAAGTATTCAGATGTTTGTTATCTTCATTACGAGGTAGCCGAGTTCACTGAAGTACTTAAAAGTAGGTCTAATTCAAATCTTTCTTACAGCTTTCTTGGAGTTAATAATGTTAATCATAACTTCAAAATACAAGCAATAGTGCTCTTCTTGATTATTGGTTTGAGAAGATACTGATTTAAAAATCTTCTGTGTCTCAGATAATACCTTTGATTACCATTAATACTCTCCCATGCATATCTGCTTTTAATCAGTATCAGTAACTGCTTTTCATGCAGACAAAACAGGGTTTTTTTTTAATAGTACTTGACCTTTTCTCAGTTAAAAAGAATTTCCTGATCCATACGTTATTGATTGACTCTCCTTAAATTACGTAAAGTAACAGCAAAATAGTTGAATGCCAAGACATGAAAAATTAGCCACATCTTTGATGACATGAGTTCTTTCTGACATAAGGAGAGTGGTGTATTGGACATAGGTCTTTATTTGTGACTCAATCTAAAGAAGTACCAACAGCCCCATGACTTAATTGTGGTAAGAACTGGACAACAGGAATAGCACAACAAGCAGAGATGGTCTGCTTATAATTGCACTCTGCTGCCAGCCCAGGCTTTGCTCTGAGATGCTGTCTCTAGCAGCTGGCCTATGTGACAGGCTCTTCAGTTATGGTCCCAGCTCACTGTGCTCCTTCCTCCTGTGGCTGCTTCTTTCTCAGCCTCCACCTGCTTGCACCCATCTGTGCTGCATCCCTGGGCTGCTTGGCTGGAGCATGACCCAGCCCTGTGCGTCTGTGCCATCACTCCTGATTGCTGCTGGTTCAGCTGTTTGATGGCATGTGATTGCTTCCCACAGGTATCCTAAGTACAGGGCAGTCATTTCCACACTCTCATTACATTTTTCTGAGGCATGCTTAGTCCTGTTGGAAAGGTGCTTAAGAATTCCACTGATAGTAACTTTTGTCCAGATTTCTAAGTTTCTATCAATTTGTTCTTGGGGCAATGCTGTGTCTTAATTGAAAGGAACAACTCTCATCTCCCTACATATAAAGTGTCACTTCTGTATCCAACGCCCCACAATCATTCTCCTTTGCTAAACTCTGCTTGTCATGTATCCTAAGGCCATATTTGCTCACATGCTGGCTGCATGCTTTTTGTCACCTTGCAATCAGCCACGGCCAAATCTATCTGCTCCCCTCTCTTGCACTCAAAGAGCTCCCAGTTTATGTACACAATTCTTGGCATCAGTCTTTCAGAACAAGTCTGTGCTCCTTTCTAATATTCCAATTTCATTTCCATCAGTTCTTGATATGTGATCTCCCAGTTTCTCCCTGCATTAATGATTCATCTTAAATTTCTGACTCTAGCTCTGATAAAACATGAGAGCTTTTTTCTTTTCTTTTTTTTTCTTTTTTTTTTTTTTTTTTTTAATTGAGTTAAGATCAGAAAAGGTTGCTAGAACAGTTCTATTTTTTGGTCCAAGATTAACATCACAATTTTGAGTTACCACTAATACAGAAGAAAACTAGGAAACAGGCAAATGAGAGTAATCTAAAAATAGCATTAATTTATTTTAGTGTGAGGACTAGTAAATCTCCTTAGCAGCTGTTCTCCAGCTTCACAGTTACCAATATAGATTATTTATTTTGTACCTCACATCTCTGTAAATGTCCATCTTTTCCAGTTGTCGTGGTTTGGGCCCAACACAACAACAAAGGAACAGCCCCATGGCTGCTCACTCAACTCCCCCCACACACACACACACACACACACACATGCTGGGATGAGGAGGACAAAGCTCATGGGTTGACAAGGAGGGTTCTTCGTCAATTAAGGTCACGGGCAAAACAGACTCAACTTGGGGAAAAACAATAATTTAATGTCACACTAATCAAACACACCCAGGACACAGACACACAGAGCAGGGCTTGCATATGTTACCCCACCCCTCCCTTCTTCCCAGACCCAAATCCCTTTGTTCCCGGTTTCTCTCCCTCCTTCCCCCCAGCGGCACAGGGGGACAGAGGATGGGGTTTAGAGTCAGTTCACAGGCTGCTGGTTCCTGCTGCTCCTTCCTCCTCAGGAAGAAAGATTCCTCACAGTCCTTCCCTGCTTCCCCACGGGGTCCGTCCCATGGCAGAGAGTCCTCCACGAACCTCTCCTTCATGAGTCCTTCCCACGAGGTCCGGAGCTGCTCCAGCCTGGGCTTCCCACAGAGTCAACCTCCCCTGGCACCGGGGTCTTCCAAAGCTGCCTAATCAGAGTCCACAGGCAGCAAATCCACTGGCCACAAAATCCAAGTCCAGTGGCCAACTTCACCCCTCCTGGTGCCCCCAGGGAATGTTCCACCACGTTCCTCCATGAGTGCAGGGGCACAGCTGCCATCTCGACATGGGCTGCAGGGAAACTTCTGCTTGGGCACCTTCTTCCCCTTCTTTCTCACCAACCACCAGCACGGCTCTCCTTCCCCAGCACTGCTCTCATCCTCCAGCGCAGCTCTTCTCCCCCAAGTCCTCTGCTCAGGTGTTTTAGCTATTCTTTCATATGTTAATCACAGAGGCCCATCGGTTGTCCCTCTAAAGGCTCCTTGGCTGGGTTTGGAGCAGGGAGAGCTTCTCAGCTTCTTACCAGAGCCCCTCCTGGCACCCTTCCCCTACTACTAAAAAACCCACCAAACTAAACCAGAACACCAGTAAAACTAATCGTGTCCCAGGTTGCAGCTAAAAAGACCACTAATTTCAAGATTGGATAATGTAGATATATTTGCTCTTATCTAGTCTAGAAAATCTACCATTTTCTTAAATATATTAAGATAGCTTGGTGTGGTCTGTCATTAGTAAACCTCATTTTCATTTACCTCTTCCTTTAATTACCTTTTTTTCAATATTCTTGAGAAAAGGCTAATGATGTTCACTCTCCGCTTCCTGAATCAAAATGGTACATTTTCTATTTTCCAGTCTTTTGTGACTGGATAGGGCAATCAGAAAGTGCATGTGATTAAATTACAATTTATTTCAGAACTGTTGGACAGAGGTTATGTAGAGCTTATGTTTTTTCCTTGAGCTCCTAAAATGATTCTCTTTTAAAAATAAAGTCACTCCCCTTCTAACATCCTCATGACAAAATACTTTCTCAGTAGCTGTTCTTTTTATCTAGGTACTTTTGTAAAAATCCTTGTACTATCAGAGGTGTGACTGTCATGCAACTGGCTCGTTGATCAGATGAAAACTTTTCTTTTCACAGAGATAATTTTCATCGAAGTTGCAAGATTATCTTCCCCCTAAGGCAATGCAACACATAGCTGAGGGCTACGTGAGGCCAGGGCTAAACTCCACTTTAGCCTGCAGCTAAGTAGGACAGTGCATGCCGTGAAGCTGCACCCTCACTGGAGATGACGAATAGGTTTAGCTTGTAAATATTCTGGCAAAGTGAATGTCCCTTTAGAACGGGGCGTACAGCAAGGCAAGCTCCTCTCTGCGTTTGTAGCGACCGGCATATTCATGCCTCTGATGCCATCTCCTGGTTAGTGGAAGTAGTTGTCTGCACGCTTAGAAGCCATGTGCAGATAGCAACCCTAGTTTTAAACCCAGGGTTCATAAGAAGAGCAGGTGGCTTAAAGCAGGACGGGTTCCTTGCAAACAGAGTTACACTCCCCAGATGTTATAGCCGTGCACAGTTGGGAGAGGCCATCTGGAAGAAGGAGGCACTAGACATTGTGAATAGAAAATCCTTTTAATAAGAAAGTCTATGAAAGGGGTTACACTGTCATTGTGATTGCAAGGGATTTGGCCTGATAACCTGAGAGGGCTTCTCTGATCCTATATGCATGTAGTGTGCTTATTGTGCTTTTGAATATGGATGCACTGAGATTATTATTTGTTATTTTTATAGTTTCTCTTTGTTGTTATTTTTAAAGACTTGTGGTCCCTTGTGGGCACAGCAGTGTGGAAGCCAATACTATGCAACAGGAGTCTGTTCTGAAATCAGTCCAAGTTTCCAGATCCTGAGAAGCTTTTCTCCTGCTGTTCAAAGTAAGACAACATGTGCAAAACTTGTCAACTGAAAAAAAAACATACGAAACAAAATCAAGTTGTGTTGTATTGGGGACTCTAAATTTGAGATATTTTTTTTTAAATTATTGTGCAAAAAGTGAAGTCCTGTGTTTCACAGATAAGGACTAACAGATCATGGTCCGATGATTATATGAATATGGACTCACCCCTCTGAATTCAGAGGTGTTGCACCAGTGCAGGCTTAAAATCTGTATATGCTTATATTGAGCCCTCATTCTGGCAAAACGTTCCTGATCTGAAGTGTTGCCTGTGTGAGACTTAAATATACTCTTCTGGATCTAGCCAAAGAATTTTAAGTGTATTGAGACTGAAAGTGCACTTAATCTTCCCTTTTTGTTTTTGTTTTAGAGTGTTCCTCTGTCATAGATATTGTAGTGGTTTGTGATGAGTCAAACAGCATTTATCCCTGGGAAGCAGTGCGAGCATTTTTGAAAAAATTTGTGCAAGGCTTAGACATAGGCATTAACAAAACCCAGGTAAGTAAAAGACATCTTTGATAAAGTCTAAAAATAATTTTTAAAAAATGTCAATGGGTTTTAATAGCAACTTCAAAGGAAAGCAGGTGTGCTTTAGCACAGCTGCAGTGCCTCCCCCAAAGCCACAGATTACGCAGTTGTCTTACTTCTTTCAGTATTGGGTATTTTATGTCACTGCTAACCTGTTTGAAAAGGGATTAGTAATTTGATTCAAAACATAAATCAAATGAAATAAAAGTCTAGGTTATATCTAGTGAAGTCAGATCTCTTTCATGCTCTAGGTGTAAAAGTAATTAAAATGTGTGGATGTGTTAAAAGTAGACCAGATTTTTATGGGCTTTTTATTCAGTTCTTATTTTCCAACTGCTGCATCTTTAAAATAGTTTTTCCTGCTTGGTTACTGTCTGATCTTTGAGTTCTTTTTTCCTTTTAATTTGCTAGTAGTAAGGAAAATTTTATTGCCTTTTTAAAAACATTTTCTGTCTTTACAGTTGTCCATTTTCCATAAACAGTTCTGGGAACAAAGACTTGGGCACTGGAAATCTCTCTCCCAAAGGCTGCCTTCTTCCTTGGGCGACTTTGGAAGTGAGGTGCTTAAAAGCTAGGCTTCCTGTTCTGTCCTTTCTGAATCTCACCTTCAGTATCTTCTCCTCTTTTTTTTTTTTTATTTCATACTAAATGTATTTCTTATCATATGTCTTTTGCTTTACCTGTATTAAAAATAAACAGGGTTTGCAGTGCTGTAAAGTAACTAATCTTTAGGATTTCCTTAGAATAGATCAGATTGAGATGCTGAC
The DNA here is from genome assembly GCF_000747805.2 of Chaetura pelagica. Classification (NCBI taxonomy): domain Eukaryota; kingdom Metazoa; phylum Chordata; class Aves; order Apodiformes; family Apodidae; genus Chaetura; species Chaetura pelagica. Next base: position 83,412 of record NW_009952478.1, on the reverse strand, counting down.
AGCTTGTAGGTTTTTTTGCTATTTCCTCACTTTTCCCAGAGCTCTCTGTATTATTGCTCTCCATCAGCTCTTCCAGAAGTAACCAAGCAAACATTTAATACCTACTATTTCAGATTGTTTGCATTAACATATTGTAGTCCATAATACATTACACAAGGTGCAAAAGCATTTCAACTTTCTTTGCTTTCCAAATGTGTTAATATTAATTGGTTTTATATGTGTAAAAAGAAAATTATAACCCTGTATGCATCTGCATATCTTTTACTCCAACCTGACAAATAAATAAGCATCATACTTCTGTGTAATTGATTGTAATGCATGATAATCTAACATATTTTATTTATTGCATAGGTGGGTTTAATTCAGTATGCTAATGATCCCCGTGTAGTGTTCAACTTGAATACTTATCAAACAAAGGATGAGGTTGTTAAAGCAATGAATGGAACATTTCAGAAGGGAGGAGATCTGACCAATACTTTCAAAGCAATTGACAATGCAAGGTAAAACACATCAATGCATACTGTGGTACTATTGTAACTTGCCTTACAAGGCAACATGCACACCCTGAATTTCATTCCCAGTGGAAGTACAATTGCTTGGAATGTCTGGGGAGGCTCCGAGCACTAGGCAGAATCCTTCAGAATCCTTACAGTGTCCTAGGCTGAACAGTACAGGGATATGTTAACTAGACTTGCTGAAAAGCATGTCTTTAACCATTGGGTTAAGCTCTACACTAAAGCAGGTCTGGTACCTAACAGAATTGTTTGGGCTGTCACCATCGAACACCATGGACAAGTTACTAGAAAATATTAAAAAACATTTAATGAATTTAAGTTTATGCAGGGATTCATTGGAACAGGTAACATTCTTGTTTGCTGGTCAGGCTTTTGTTGGTTGCAGAGAAAATAAAAGCTCTTGTTTGTTGTCTACTTTTCACTGCAGCTCCAGCAGCATGAAAAATAGGAAAAACTCTAAACAATGTACCCCGACTCTCAATACATATACAAACCAAGTCTGTTTCTCAGTAAGCGGGTGCTATTTTCCAGTTGAATCAAGGAAAACACTCTAGGCCAGAATACAAATGGCTGAATCAAATGGCCTTCAAAATCTTGTTTATGGACAGAGTTGGTGGAACTGATATTTGGAGTAGTATTGAGGATCCCATTACTGATACTTTTCCCCTTCTGTTTGAACTTGGTAGAGCCAACACCTCACTATACTTGTTACAAAACAGTAGTAGCTCTGACCAGAACAAACAAACAAACAAAAACAACCCCAAAACAAAGAACAAAACAAACAAAAAACTCAAAACAATAAAAAACCAACAAAAGCAAGAAAACAAAAAAAAGCCCAAGCCTTTTATTTAGAAATATTTGAAGAAGTACATATTGATTCTCTGAAATACACACTTCTATCAGAAGTACCATCCCCTAGTTATTTTTTTCCTACTTCCTTGAGTACATGTGACTACATTATTAACTGACATGTGATAAATGCAATATCTTATAACAGACAGTATGCCTTCTCACCTGAATCAGGAGGACGTCCAACAGCCACAAAAGTAATGGTTGTTGTGACAGATGGTGAATCACACGATGGCTCCAGTTTGAAAACAGTGATAGGGAAATGCAATGAGGACAATATAACCAGATTTGGCATTGCTGTAAGTAATACCGTAATTATACAGTAGTTTTCTCCTTTTCCTTAGTTTATGTATATCTCCTGTCTGAATAGTCCCTTGTAGAGGAATACAGTCTGATAAGCCATTCAGTAATATGAATGAAGATAATGTTTATTTTTTTTAATATGTAGAATATTAACTTAAATAATACAGAATAAAGTGGAGTAACACCATTATTTTCTTCGCTCTTTTTATTTTATTTTTTGCCCTAGGTTTTGGGATACTTAATCAGGCATGAACTTGACACTAAAAACTTAATTAAAGAAATCAAAGGAATTGCTAGTCATCCAACAGACAAGTATTTCTTTAATGTGTCATCTGAGGCTGCACTATTGGAGGAAGCAGGAACACTTGGAGAGCGCATTTTTAGTATAGAAGGTAAAGTACTTAGTGTGTCTGATAAATAGATGAGATTCTCCTAGCTGACAAACTAAGAGTTTTATTTAGCTTCACCTTAGTGTCATACTGTGAGAATGAGGGGCAGCTGAAGCCATGGGCTACTCCTCAGGTGGGCTCTGGTTTCCACAGGTGCTCCCCAAGCTACCCCAACCCTAATGAGCCTGAACTTCAAGTTAATTTCTGTATTTTGTGGGAAATATACCTCAATGGCTGAAAAAGTCAAGTCCCAGGCTTCAGGCATCCACTGGAGGCTTGACCATATGCATCCAAATGCACTTGGAACTATTACCACCAGAGGAGTGGTGGTATACTTGTCAGATTCATGCATGTTTTTCTCTTAATGCTAGCAGCCATAAATTTAAAAAGCAAATCAGAAGACTAGTTACTGATTACAGAACTGAAAAGCTACAGTAATGCAATCTGTGTGGTGCCTACCAGGCTCTATCCCTAGCATTGACTGGAGTCCTTTGTGTACTGTTTGGGGGAAGGTGCTGTAGAGGTGACTCAGAGGAGCTTTGTCTCCCCAAAAGCCAGCTTTTTAAAGTCAAATTTAGATCATGTTGAGAGACTGGTGACCTGCCCTCAGCCCTCCCTAAAGGGCTTTTCATAGCTGCAACCTTCCTATGATTAAGATGAAATCTTCCCTTTTCACCGCCATCTGCTCTTTACCAAGTCCATGCTGCTAATCAGGTCAGGTGAGCTCCCCCTCTTGGGATTTTTGTACTCCTGTTGAATTGCTATTACCTGATTCCCATAGATCTAATTTAGGAAGTATTCCTACATGTCACAGTATTTTTCAAAACAATTTCAACAGTTTTATAAGTATTATGTGATAATAAACATTTATTTGAAAGTTGTGAACATACAGTTATTAAATTACTGCCAATGGTATTTCTAGTACTTCCTGGGAAACACTAAAATAGATTAGCCATAGGGACAACACTGTGCACACTGATTGAAGCCATCTTTATCATCATCTGCATTTTTTTGGAGGAGACTCATAGCATAATGGCTTTATCTTACCAATTTGCCATTAAATCCTCCAAAAATTATATAGCTTATTAGCTCTCAGATTTACATTGCTTGTGAATGTTGGAAATGTTTTAGCAGAATTTACGGACTTTGAAAAAATAACATACAGTCCTTATATAGCTATACTCAGAGGCAGCAATATTTGATCTCTTCTGTGGTTCTGTAGTGAGTACATGTTTTTCTATATGTGACTATCTGTTTTCCAGGTACAGATCAAGGTAATACCTTCCAAATGGAAATGTCACAGGTGGGCTTCAGTGCGTATTACTCACAAAAAAAGGTATGTGAATTAAATTATTTAATGATACAAATAGATGTAATTACACAGACATGAATGCTTTGAAGTACAACAAAATAAGACTAATAAAATACAATAACCTATTTTAAGATTATTTTTTTTTATAAGGAAGAGAATTTCAATTTATAGTCTGTCATGATTTGACTCAGGATTGGCAATTATAACAATACAAACAAAGCCCTTGAACCCCTCCCCCTTCCACCCAGGTAGGAAAGGAGAGAGACTTTCTGGATTGAAAACTAAACTAGACAGCCTTAATTAAACACTAATAATAGAAGAAAAGATGTACAAATATATACAAGAATATGCAGGAATGTGCAAAACCCCTATCACCTCCCCCCACCCCAGCACCTGACAGGGCATCTTCTGAGCTGTGAGCACTCTGGAGAGAGCAACAGAGCAGGCAGGAGCTGAGGGGAGAGTTGCGAGGGTCAGGGATGCACGAGCCTGGGGATCAACAGTGATGGATGGACAGAGTCCTCCCCAGACACCAGCCACGGATGGGAGATAAGGGAAAGGAAGAAGAAGAAAGGGGCTTGACTTTCACCATCCCTTACTTTATACCAATCCTGCACAAATATATGGATGGAATACTTTGATTTTCCAATTTTGCCATCTGCCTACAGGAGGTTTGTAGATACAATTGATCTGCTCCCTCAGTGTCCAAAGCAGCAGATTCAACAAGTAGAGCAAAGTGTCTTTGGTCTCTCAGCAGG
>NW_009952478.1:61693-79270 GCF_000747805.2 Chaetura pelagica | reverse complement strand
GAAAACTTGCTGCTACTTTCAGCAAGTGTTCAGCTTAAAAGAGAGTTAAAAGAGAGAGAAGAAAAAAAAATAAATTTGCTTAATCCTGGATCAACCAGAACATGATCTTTTTTCTTTGAATAATAATTTACATTTAATGATCTTTGAAATATATTAATCCAATTATTTCAGTGATTTCTGAGTTCACATAGAATGAAAAATTTAGTTGCTCCAAGTTAATATTATGTAGTTGAGTAATTGAGAATTGAAACTGTATTGTAAAGCTGATATATTTCTAGGCAGTCATCAATATGTAAATAAATCAAGTCTGAAGTCTTGGTGTAACACTTACAATCAATGTTTGTTTAAAGCATATTTCACTTATAAATTGGAAAGAATATTAAATACTTTTTTTCTTGCAAATCAATTTTTAAGACTATCTTGACCAAATAGATCCTCTGTGGTTCAAGTGTCTTTCAACTGAAAATACAAGAGGGCTGTTTCTTCTCATAGGCCTTAAAAATGAATGAATGATAAAAGAATTTAAAAGTCCTGTGTATTTGCACAAATTTAAGTTTTCATTTACCAAGCAGTTGATGCTAGGAAATGATAAAAATTAAGAAATATTTGGAGTTTTCTTCAGGAAAATTACACATGCTAGTATTACTGCCATTTTCTGTAACAGTATCTCAGCTTAGTGAAGGACTTCAATAACATGAATAATCGAAATAAAGTTTGTTCTATGTGTACAAGTCTAAGATTAAGTATTTCTGTGTTAAGTACTCTGTATAATAAAACATTTAAATTTGGATTTTAGATGTAACTGTTCTTTCAAGACAACTCCTTAAATACACTTAAAGAATGACATTTTCCATCTTTTTCTATCAGCTTTTTTCGTGCTGTCACTGGCATTTTTTTTGGCAAAAAAGGGAACTTTAGCCTTTTTTTACGGTTTTATTTGTCCAATCCGCAGTCTTCTCAGGATCCTGAATGCATAAAAGCATAGACTTGGCAAGCCCTGCCCCAGAGTGGACAGGCTTAGAAATTATAACAGTGTTTAAGTAAACTCATTTTATCTTGAGTTTCAGTGCCCTGGCTAAAGCAGTCACTTTTCTTCTTCTGATAGAGAGGTGATAATCCCTCCTAACAGCGCAGTAAAGTGCTGCATGTAAGTGGTAACTACAAGCAGCTGCAGTCAACTGCTTGCAGTCATTAGACTTCACATCATCTCTGCCTTAAACACAGTGATGTAGGAAATTGTGTACGGTAATGTCAGCTTCACTCATGCTTTTTCTGAAAAAAAGTTAATTCCAAGATGTTGATTTTTTATTTTAAAGGATGTTCTGCTACTGGGTGCTGTTGGGGCCTATGACTGGAGTGGAACAGTAGTTCAGGAGTCTTCAGACAGAGTCACCACCTTTCCAAGCCATGTGTTTGAGAAAATTCTACAGGACAGAAATCACAGCTCTTATTTAGGTAAGGGGCTAAAATAAAAATCTGGAAATGTATCAAACCATTATTTAAGGTACTAAAGAACTTGGAAATTCTGCCCTAGCCAGACTCCTTTAAATAACTTATTTAACAATATTAAAATAGTTTTGTATCCAAAAAGATTTTATTTACTTGTCAGAAGTTCATTGAATGAAATCTTTTGTGTTTTAAAAACTCTTCTCATAGCAATGGGCTAAGCTGAAAAAAAAATAATCAGACTTTGTCACACAGATGTAAGAAGTTATGGGATTTGAAAAGGCGGCTTAGTGTATCATACTGATAATTATGGGTACCTTCTGCTTTTATATTTGTACATACTTCCCCAATTACATGTGAATGAAAAGGTGACTGACTTGTTTTGATTTCATCTGTACACACTCTTCTCGTGGCCTTTTCCAGTTTACTTTGTAGTCTTAGGAGTATTGGTGCAGAGGTCTTACTTACAAGCCACATGTATTTTCTAGCATGTGCTTTTGTGACCCTATAAAGTCACACATTTTGTCTTCTCAGTTCATTGAAATGTTTTCTGCAAACGTGCAACATGCCTTCTCTGGTAATTCATACTGGAATAATACTACTACATTAAGTACAAATGACTTCTTTATTGAAGTTATTTAATGAGAGGCTATTTTTGCAACTAACATGTTATTTTCCCAGTGGCTTAGCATTAATTGCATCCAACACAATGAATGTTTAAATCTAAACCTAAGCTAATGAGCAGTAGCTCTTTAGCATGTGCAGCCTCTTCAGACTTTTTAACATTCCCTTCTGTAGAATGATTCTTAAAAGGTCAGATAATTTCCCTTCATCCCTTTTCCACAAGGCACTTTATAGAGTATTGGCCTTAGTCTTTTTGGAGCAAAAAATGTTGTTGCCTTTTCTGTCTTTTCACTTCCTTTCCACCTCCTTCTCTCCCCACTAAGAGCCCTCCATACAGCTTGTTCTCATCAGCTTCAGGGAGCCCAAGCTAATGGGCTGTTAGCACATCACACCCTGCTAGATTGGCCTCTGTTCTGCACTGCACTCTGTCACTTCAAACGGCTCTATGCTGTTTTAATTAGGAACGTGTGACCTTAACTTGCAGAATAAAATCTTGTTTCGTTGTTGCTTGAACTTTAGGTCTCCAGTAATGTTCTCTCCCTAGAAAAAAAGTGACTGAACACAAATCTGAATTAGACTGGTATATGTATGGACCAAAGCATTATCCTTTTAGACCATGCTCCTCACATTCTCCTGAAGCTTGCTAAAGATCTGCATATTCTGCCCAATCACTGGGATTTTGTTATTCAGTTTAAACTATAGTCTTTACAAAGGATTATTTTATTTTCTTCTGTTAAAACAAATTTGCTGTAATTAAACCACAGAAATGTAAAATATGTAATAATGCTAGATTTATAGTGCTCATACATGTTTAAAGTACTTGCAGGTATTAAAAGATGTTTCCTGAAAGCAAATAACATTAGAATAATGGGAATGAGGATTAAAATGTTCAAAGAAGTTCAATCAACCTAAACCCTTCAGCAGGCAAGCTAATAATGTAGCTTGTTATACTCAGCCAATACACTGGGCTGTGGTTTAGTGAGCCGTGGGAAAATGCACTACAGGCTTTCCAGAAGCTAGGTATTCCTTCCCGGTTTGAAGGCTGGCTCAAACGTTCATCTCACACTTCTTTTTATTTCTTCATTCCAAGGTTACTCTTAATGCTCGTTTCCCCATTTCCTTCACAAGCATCACATTTTTGTGGTCTATGTCTTACTGAATAGGCTAAAACTATTGTCCATGCTACTCTGCTAACCTGCTTCAGCTTGATCTCTGTGTCATTGTTGTCTCCAGAAGACTATTGTAAATTTTATGCATATGTGACAGCTTAACTTCCCATCTGGAAGCATCATTCTCTGTGACTAAGGTACCAGATTGACTCATCCTCCATGCCTTCACAAATAACCAGCTGATGATGTGTAGTAAATGGTCTCTCACATGTGTTAAATGTGGGCTTCTTTTCCCAGGTTATTCTGTTGCTGTTCTGTCAACTCAGAGCTCCATCTATTTTGTTGCTGGTGCACCTAGATCCAACTACACTGGCAGAGTAGTGGTTTATGATGTTGACAGCAATGGTAATATTGCAATTGTGCAGTCCCAGAGAGGCGAGCAGGCAAGTATATTTTGGTCATGAACACAGATTTTGCAAGCGTCTGTTTTTATTGAAACAGCAGTAAATTGCAATGCGTTTAGAATTCACTTAAAGTTTTCTCTAGACAATTTCAATTAGGTTAACTCTAAATGTTAAAGGATATTTTAGGAAGTCATCCAATTAGTGGTAAAAGATAATATGCAAAGTTTCTTAATGTCCCATTCTGTCAGCAGTTCTTAATGGGAGAGACTCAGCGAGCTCCACTCTGCCTGAGAAGTTGTGAAGTAGATGACATTAAAAGACAGACTTGAATGCTTGTTCTCTTTTCTCCATTTGGAAGAGAGCAGAGTTTAGATGGCTTTAGTTTTGTTTGTTTGTAAAACAAATCTGAAAGTAAATCAGAGATTGGGTAGTGTTATGTGCAGAGTTTTATACTAAAAGCATAGCCTATTCTCTGCATTCTGTCATGGTTTAACCCCAGCCAGCAACTAAGCCCCATACAGCTACTCCCATCTACCCCCAATCAGAAGGGCAGAGAATCAGAAACGTAGAAGTAAGAAAACTTGTGGGACAAGGTAAAGATAGTTTAATAGGTAAAGCAAAATCCATGTACTTAAAAACCAAAGCAAACAAAAAAAGGAATTAATTCACTACTTCCCACTGGCTGGCAGGTGTTCAGCCATCTTCAGGACAGCAGGGCTCTATCACATGTCCTGGTTACTTGGGAAGACAAACCCCATCAAACCTCATCATGCCAACACCCCCACCCTCCCCTTCCTTCATCCTCCAGCTTTACATGATGAGCATGATGTCATATGGTCTGGGATACCCCCTGGTCAATTGGGGTCAGCTGTCCCAGTTGTGTCCCTCCCCAACTTCTTGTGCTCCCCCACACTGCTCACTGGTGGGATGGTGTGAGAGAAGCAGAAAACTTGACTCTGTGTAAACACTGCTCATCAACAGCTAAAACATCTCCATGTTATCAACACTGTTTTCAGCACAAATCCGAAGCATCACCCCATACCAGCAACTATGAAGAAAACCTACTCTATCCCAGTCAAAGCCAGCACAATTCTTACTGCCAAGTGGTAAAGCCATAGCAGCAGCTACTGGACAGAAACAGTGGACACATGATAAGGATATGATTCATTAAACACTGGATAATGTTATATAGTGGTTTAATTCCAATGAGCAGTTTCATTTAATTATTATTGGAGTATTTTGGGTGTATGTTTCCTGAGTCAAGTGCTAAAACATTAGTCTTTACAAAATCCACCTAAAAACATAGCTTTTACTAATGTTTTCAGATTGGCTCTTACTTCGGCAGTGTGGTGTGTTCGGTGGATGTTAACAGGGATTCTGTGACAGATGTCCTGCTTGTGGGGGCACCAATGTTTATGAATGACCTGAAGAAAGAAGAAGGAAGGGTACACATGTTTTCCATCACAAAGGTAAGAATGCCACTGCAGCAAAGCTGAAGTCAGCTTCCTGTGTTTCCATCCATAATAAGTGCTGATACTCAGTTTGCAGCTGGAGGGATTTACTGTTTTTCCCTCAACAGTTCTACCAAGTAAAAATCAGTACAAACTGCAATAGTATTTAGTGGCAGTGTCTTAAATCTTAAAGCAATGTCTGTTAAATCAGAGAGCGATTAGAAGAGCCATCCCTTTCCCCACTGCCAGCTGGTGCAGCAGGCTCGCTCAAGCTGGCATTGCTTAGGGGTAGCTTCTTTCAAAGCAGGCTGGCCATATGCATGCTAAAAAGCTTTTGGCCCTGGATCTTTTCAGAACCTCTAAGTAATTATTTAGTGCATCTTTTTCAAAGTTTTAGACATACTGTAAGTGGTGATTTTGTAAAAGAAATGAAGCATGTGATTTTCCAGGGTATGGCATAAGGGCTGGGGTATATGGTGCTAGCCTTCCTGGTTAGAAGGCTGTGGATGGAGGCCCTGCCAGTGCAATCTTGCCCATTCTGCTTTTCAGGAACAGCTGCAAACTTCCCCAGAACTGCTTGTGCATGTAATCTGGGAATAAGCCAGCTGGAACAGAGCAAAATGGAGTAAATAAGCAAGTTAATAGCTAAGCACAATTAGATCAGGGGACTGCTAGGTGGCTCCCTGGTCCTGCTTTCAGGCACTGTGCTCGTCACTGTACACAACTACAACACAAGGTTGACCATTTCTCTGAAAAATGTAGCTCAAGGCTTTTGCTGATTAATTTTTTGCCATTTGATTTTGACAGATCTGTTCAACACCTAACAGTATTCCCAAAACAGTTCTAATAAATTGTTTTCTGCCAGTTTTCTGCATTGTTCTATACTTTCACGCTGGGTGGTTGGTATTGTTGTCTCCTTTGTTCAGTGAAGCTATAGTATTTGTCTGATGACTGTGGGTTTTTTATTCAGAACTGTAGTAGGTGTTTTCAAAATGTCTGCATTAGTAGTCTTGAAGCCTCTGGCACTTTTGAACAATCTATTCATCAATCATTGGATGTCTGGATATGCAAAGTAAATTAATAACTGTCTTCCATCAGAGAAAATAGAAAAAGGCTTTAAATTGCATTCTAATAAATAGAAAGGAAAGAATTTCCTTCTCAGCAGCAGGGCACAGTCACATCATCCTAGAGCAGCAGGGAACTGCACCCTAAGGCAGTTTCAAGGTAGGTGGAGGTGCTGGAAGTTGTACTGCTGGCAGCTGACATTGGTCTTTGTGAATGTGGAATTAGACGTGAAATGCAGAAGAAATGAAAAATGAAGGAATTTTTTTTCATGTTTTGAAAACTGAAAAATTGGAAGACTATCCTTATAATAACATTTAGTCTTTGTCAAATGTTAGGTTTAAAATTATGTAAAAATAAAGAATAATGATAGAATTTATTAAATTTTTTTTAAAGAACCTGGCTTTGTGCAACTTTCCATGTTGCGCAAATAACTTCTAGTCATTTTAATAGATAACTTGGCCGGTATTTCTAAAATTTTAAACACAGCATAGTAACTAAGGTTAAAGATGAGACTAATACTTGCCAGAATTGAATTTAAGTGAGTGTAAATGTTATCATTTAGCTGAAAGATCTCCAACCTTTCTTTCTTCATTGGCACTGGAGAGGTCAGGAGTTTAGCAGTTGCACACATGTTTTTTGCATTAGTTTAGTTAGGAAATTCCATTTCTGTTTCAAAGAATTATGTCCAGTTACATAATTTCCATTCGCTCTGCATAAAAACTGGTAATCCAAAACTGGAAACTGTATTTTTCAATGTATTGTGAAACTTTCGGAACAGTCAGATGAGGACAGTGAGAGCATTTAAGCTTCATACATATGGTTATATTTGCTGTTAGAGCTTTGCATAGTATGATTTAATTTTTGCTGTGTAATGCTTGCCAAGACTCTGAGACATAATGCAAACTGAAAGGGCAATACAATGGGGACGGAATTCAGGGTTGAGCACTCCAAGGGAATGTACTGGGAATGCACAAAGATACTGCTCCTATGTCTAATCTGGTGCAATGATAGCTGTGTTTTTGCTTTTTTTTTCTTTTTTCCTTTTTTAAAGGGAATTTTGGATCAACAAGAACTCTTGGAGGGCCCCCAGGGATCAGAAAATGCTCGCTTTGGATCAGCAATTGCAACTCTTGCAGACATTGATTTGGATGGCTTTAATGATGTTGTGATAGGTGCACCACTGGAAAACCAAAACTCTGGAGCAATTTACATTTACAATGGATTTCAAAAGACTATACGTACCAAATACTCTCAGGTAATTAACTTTGTTGCATAATACCATACTTCTCGCCTTTAGATCTGCTAGAGGAAACAGAAAGATTTTCTGTCTTGAAACTGGCTATGGTTTCATCCTTGTAAAGGAGTACTCTTATGCTCATGGCTTACTTCAAGTTTTGTGCCTCTCCGTACTTCAGCTGTCAGCATAGCCTGGTTGTGGTGCTTATAACTGAAGCATATAGAGGAAAAGGACTTCAAAGATGCTCCATCTGAGACTCTTGAAATTTTTGTTGCCTGTGTGTAAAGTCAGCTAATTTCCTATGCATTTTTAATGCCCATTGATCAGTATTTTAGGGTTGATGTACAGTGATGAAGATTAGATACGCTTCAGGTCTGTAAATGATAAATATATAGCATTAACAGAAAAGACTTTCAAGAGTCTTTGCATATCCTATATGGTAATAGAATGGAAATTTTAATGTCACTTTCCATGCACTTTATGGTTGCAGAAAGTATTTGTTAAAAGTGCTGTTAAGCTTCCTATTATTTGAGTTGCTCAATGTGAGATGGAAAAAGTTTCAAGTAAGTACTAGCTGGCATACAACAGTCAGTTAGTTGATACGCTCCCAAGACAGAAAAATCTAGTCCATTGTCTGCTCCAACAGAGCAGGAAAAAGTGCTTAAAAGTATCTGAGAAAACATCCACAAAAGCATTTTTAAAAAAACTTTGGATTATGTATACAGGGAGTGTCAGTGAAACCCACTGCTTAGGGTATCTACAGACATAAGCACTCTTGTGACAAACTCAGTAACCAAACTCTCTTTCCTAGAAAATTTTAGGATCAGATTCTGCTTTTGGACAACGGCTCCAGTTCTTTGGAAGATCAGTAGATGGCCATAGAGACTTAGATGACGATGACATTGCTGATGTATCAGTTGGTGCTGATGGAAATGTGGTTCTGCTATGGTTGGTAAACTCTTTCAGGAAGGAAGCACTTAATGATTCAGATGCAAGTTGAACAGTTAGTTAATTAATCAGAAAAACAAGCAAGCCAAAAAGCTCTTTCATTCCACGTGTTCAGAGCTAACACACTTCCTGCTTCACTGCTGCTATCATAGGCAGCTGGAAAACAGCATTATGCTAAAGCTTTGAAGTGTACATCATCAAACCATTGAAAGCCAAGGCAGCATGTGGGACAGACCCAGCGCTTGGGGGAGAAAGTTGGGCAGTGGGAGCTGCCAGGAGGGACCTAGACAGGGATGGGGAGGGCCAGGAGACACCCCTGCCTGCTGCTGCTGTGCAGGCACATGGTCCAGAGGGAAGGGGCAGCAGCAGGAAGTGGGGCTTGCTTGAATGTGTTTGTAACAACAGATTGTACTGCAATCGCTGCAATATACTTTTGATAGCTGAGCCTGAGGTGGATTAAACCACTTCCCACACAACCTGTGTGACTTTTCCTGGCTGGCAGTCTGATCTGGGGGAGAGAGTTTTCCTGCAGGTAAGGACAGAGAGCAGTGAGAGGGAGATGGCATCTATTTCTTGCTAGAAACCCATCTTTCCTGTCATGTAGCCTTTGCTAGAGCAATCTGAGTACTTCCACAAAGTAAAGAAGAAAGGATTCACAGAACCCAAATTGTCTGCCTCCCTAAGTATTGTGTATTTTCCACTAGTTAAGGAAGTAAATTAAAATGCAGCTTGCTTTCCTATCTATCGCCTGTCTTCTTGCCTGAAGCTCCCCATTGTAAGAAGAGAAACATCACTGAATCACTACTTATTTCATTATGAAACATGATTATTAAAAAAGAATGGTCAGTTTGGACCTTTGGCCCACAGCAGAACTGCTGCATCTGCTGGTGAGAATTGCATTAAAGAAAATTATGCTCCTGTAGTACCAGCATTTATTTAGATTAATGAAGATGCTAATTATTTTTTTTTCACTCTGGCATTTGGTCTGATTAATGAGTTTCACTTTTTATTAAAGTGTTTGTTTTTACATGCAGGGTTCCTTTGAAACTGTTCTTCAAAATCATGATTAATTACATGAAAGTTGTTTTTTTGAAAAATAAGAATATTAATTAAAACGAAGAATTACCTTTCTTTGCCTTTCCAGAGGACCTTAATAACTTCCCTAATAGAGCAGAGGAACGCTACTTACTAGGAAAACAGGGAAAGGGCTTTGTTCTCTGTTATCTGAAGGGAAGGTTTACAGCATTGGGATAAAGACATTAATTATCCATTAATTTGACATGATAAATTATTTATTGTCATTACTGAAAACTACTGTACCAACAATTTCACTTATATGCCAAGAAAAAGAATTTTACTAGTGCCATTAAAAATGTTTACAGTAGGAACCAAGTAAATCAACATTGCATTTATAGATAGTAATAGACAGCAGCTTCTACATTATCCAGTGCTGCTGAAAATCACATGTAACCTTTTAAAACTATTTTTCAGGTCACAAAGCATTGCAAATGTGTCCATAATTGCCGCATTTAAACCTGAGAAAATAAGTCTGCTGAACAAAAACACAGAAATAACTGTCAAAATATGTTTTCAGGCTACATTTAGACCTGCGAAGAGAAATAATCAAGTGGGTAAGTGTATTTCAATGACTTGTCTTATATTAATTCTTCAAAAGTCCATTATTCAAATGAGAAGTGGAAATTCTAAAGATATATTAGATTGAATGTCAAGAAAGGCAAAATCGGTAAAAAATGAAGTGCTTGAGAAAGTCTTTTTAGGACCTACTTTTATCACTGGCTCCAAAATCTTTGAAAAGTGGAGAACTAACAGTGTATCCTTGCTGTTCAACAAACCCCAGAAAATGTCAGTAGTGAGAAGCTAATTTTTTTCAACCTATTGGTTTCAACAGCAAGCTGCAGACTTTTCTTCTGCCTTCAGAAAAAAAATAAAATAATAATAAAAAAATAATCCATAGGCTCAGAGCAGACAGCAGTGGGGAGAACCTTCTTTCAGAGGGCAAGAGAACACCAAATATTTCTGAACCTCTCATGAAGCTCTTTAGTTAAGCATCATGGATAACACCAGTTGGACTCCTTCAATGCTATGTATAGTGCCTTTAGGAACTCAGCTATTTTATAGCTCAAAAGATATAAAATAACAGCAAACTTCCAGAGTGTATTAGTCATAATTTGAAAAGGACAGAAATTATAATGTGATTGAAGAGAAGATGCAGATTCTTTATAATCTCCTCAGAGTTCAGGGATATTGTTGCAAGGCCCTTTTATCTAGTGTAATCCTGGCTGTGCAGACTGGCTTCTTGCCTGAGCTGCAGGCTCAGACATGTGCAGTGGAGGCTGGATTGATTACCATTTAATGTGCTCTCTGTGGATGAGAACTTACGTCAGATTTTAAACCTGTTTGACTGCTTAGGAAAACACAAGAGAAAATATTTTCAGTTGGAAACTGCTCTATGTTTAGCAAGCTACGAAAAAAGTAAAGTATTTATTGTGGTTTGGAAAGCCTGGTCACTCTATGATGTTGAGCGTAGTAATGAGATCATGGGCAGTCATACTCAGCAAAAAATGTACTGTTATTCTTCTTGTAGCTATAAAGTACAATGCAACATTAGATGCAGATCTCCAGGCCTTTAGAGTGACTTCTAGAGGATTGTTCAAAGACAATAATGAAAGGTACATGCAGAGGGATCTTGTGATACGTCATGAGGAGACCTGTGCTCAGGATGTCTTCAGCGTACAGGTAAGTGCAATTGCAAGCAGTCTTAAATGGCAAAAATTATACAAGGAAGATGTTGATGAAGCGTATGTCTGTAAGATGAGTTTCATGTATGGTGTAGTCAATGGTACACATTTCTCAAATCCCCTACAACTGATAAATACTTATAAGATTCTGATTTCAAGGAAATGAATAACTGTCAAATTCAGCACAGCTTTTTCAAATACAAGAGGCAGTTCTTAATTATGTAATTCAGCTCTGAAACAGCACAGAGAACATAGTCCATAGTTTCATTAGATTTTAATTTCCCTCTCAGTCAATACTTCAAGAACTAAAGACATTCATGCAAATGTTTTCTCACAAACTAACATTCTGGTGCATGCCAGGGGTACACCTCAGAAATAAATAAAGAAGTCTTGGTTTTTCTCTAGAACCAAAGACCAAACACAGCCATGAGAGCTGCCTTTCTCCCCCTGCATGATCCTAGGTCAGGTAGACCACTTCGATTTCTGCTTCGATTGCATTGCAAATATCCTTGACTTGTTGATGACATTTAGTGGCATCATGGAGCCATAGGGCTTGAAAAGTATTCATCCAGTACTAAGAAACAAGGGACACATGAGGTGTATTGTGTTTTGGTGTTGCTCAGGCCCAGCTGCTCTCTGTGATTCCACTCTCAGAGTGGAATAGGAATTTGACTTCTGCAGCCAGGTGTGAATGAAAGTCACCTGATGGTGGCTTTTGAGGACCAGCTTCTGCAGTTGCAGAGAATCTGCATGTTGCCTAGCCCTAAAGTGACTGTGATTAACTGAGTCTTCAGGAATCCTAGGAGGATGAGTTTTATTATGGAAGTGGCACTGAAAGCTGTTTAGCAAGAGGAGCCCACACCAGGCAATCTCTCAAAATTATTTCTATCAAGAAACAACAACAAAAAAAGTTTTGTACTGTTACTACTTCTTGTTTAAAGCAAGTATGATTTTACTATACATTATCAATGTGCAACAGAATTACCAATTTTACCCTGTTTGCTGTGCTGACAGCTATTATCTGAAAAATGTATTACAGGAACCTTCTGATGCAGTGAATTCACTAAGTTTGCGCATTGACATTGGCCTTGCAAATCCTGGGTCCAGCCCTGTCCTTGATATATATTCTCCTACATCTGTGGCCTATAGTGTAAGTATGCAGACTTACTATAAAAAATCATAGAATCATAGAAAGGTTAATGTTGGAAGGGACCTTAAAGATCATCAGGTTCCAACCTCCCTGCTGTGAGCAGGGACACCTCACACTAGACCAGGCTGCACAAGCCTCATCCAACCTGGCCTTAAACACCTCCAGGGGAGGGGGCATCAACAACCTCCCTGAACAACCTATTTCAGTGCCTTACTACCCTCATGGTGAAGAATTTCTTCCTGATGTCTAACCTAAATCTCTCCTCTTTCAGTTTAAAACCATTACCCCTTGTCCTATCACTGCCCTCTCTGATGAAATGCATGGCTATACACACGTCCATAATGTATGGGCACCACAAACACCAAAGAGGTACATGGAAGTGAAAACTAGTGTTCTAGTTAAGTCACTGGGCTGAAAGCAGGCACCTGGATGTGTGTCTCCTGGTTCCTTTTATACCTTTGTGCTGCAAAGGCTTGCTCACACACACAAATCAGCCACCATGGCATAAGAAGAGTGTTGGTTGAGCCATGTCACTGTGGATGTGAACTTCTAGTTGATGGCAAAGAGGAACTATTTAGGTTAGTTTATCCTACAATGAAAGAGTACATAAAAGAGAGATGGAACCTCTTTGATTATATCACATTTTTTGTGAGTTAACAATAAGCTGCCTGCACAGTTCTCATGGGTTAGTAGACATGTGGTAACACATTACCCAGTGTTAACTTGTTCATGTACCAGAGTTTTTCATGCCCTCAAGAGGGATTTTTCTTGCTTGGAAACCTGCTTCACCTCAAAGGTATTTGTACTCTGTAGACAATTTTAAAGTTGACTCCTATCATTCAGGACATGTTTTTAATTTTGTAGATTCCATTTATTAAAGACTGTGGTGAAGATGAAATATGTATCTGTGATCTTGTTCTGAATGTTCAGCGGAAGGCAGATGATGGGTAAGGGTTGAAACACTGAAATTGTTGGGGTCATGAGTTAAGTTTTCAAGCAGTTGGTTTGTCTGTAGGCTTTGGACGAATTTCTAGATGAGAACGCCTTTTAAGTTCAACATCTATTTAGAAACAGCAGTGATAAAGAAAGCAATAGCTTCTCTGTCTTAACTAATCAAGGAAAAAAAAGGTATGATAGGAACACATGTACAAGTAGAGCTCTCGCTAGCATAGACAAACCCAAGTTTTGGTACCTTAGGGATGAGGACACGGTGAGCATTCAGAAGAATAGCGTCTGGCTGGTTTCTGTTGGGAAAGGGACCACACTGGAGAGCAGTAGCAGCTGCAGCAGCCATCTTGGCCCCTCCTATGGGGAGCAGTGAGGGTCCTGCAGCAGGCTGTGCCACTGTGGAGCTGAAGTTATCCAGTCAGGCAGCACATTTTCCAAGTCCTTATGCATATATGTACAGTATGTGGAGAGAGAAGGCTGCCTCTTCCTGCAGCTTCCAGCCAAGTTTGCCCCCCACCCTGTGCCCAACCTCTCACCAGGGCCTTGAAAATTCAGCAAAGTGACTTTGAACATGCATAATCAAGGTCTTGCACTTTGAAAAGACACTAGTTCTATTTGGCTTTAAGAAATACCATCATGGAGTTTCTTACGTCAAAGGGTTTAGAAAACAGAGCATTTAAGTGCATAGAATGTAGGAAATGTCTTGCTGTGCTTGTCATTTGTTGTTGGCTACAGGAAACACATTTTCATGATCCACAGCTGTTCTAGTACCTCTGTTTACAACAATGGACTTTTATTTTCCAACAGCAAACAGCAGTTTGTTGTCAGCAGCAAAAACAGAAGACTAACGTTCCATGTAAAATTGAAAAATAGAAAGGAAAATGCATATAACACCAGAATTCAGGCTACATTTTCAGACAACTTGTTTTTTGCTTCATCATCTTTACCGGTACGTGATACCCAACCTCACTGTTCCTGTTACTGCCACTGATCTTTGAGGTTCTCGGAGAAAATTTTTTTTTTTCTTTCTAGTAGTGCCTATCCCAGGAAAGAATGTGTGTGCAAATCTCTCTCCCAGTTTATTTTATTTTATTTCAGAATTATTCCCTTTGGCATATCAGTTTATTTAGGTCAAGGACAGACACTGTCAACTCAGCATAAAAGTTGGCAACCTGTCGAGTTTGACCTCAGCTCAGTATTTCAGTCATCTTTTCCTCGCTTTAGGCCTTGGCACCCACATCTTCTGCTTCACTCCCAACAACATGCCTGAATACTGTTGCTGTGCCACCGGGAATGTGAATTTGAAAAATCAAGCATTCAGCATCAACAATGTGGCCTTAAAGCACAGACCTTGGATCTAGAAATAGTGTTCCTGCCAAGGCCATATGTTCCAGCTAGACAGTTAATCAGATTGAAATTATTGCCATGCCAGAAGGCCCTCTTCTAATGTTTTTCTTCTTAGAAAAAGGAAAATAAAGGAATGATACATACTATTTTGGGGATGCAGTAAATATATATTCTCAGCTGTTGTACCCAAACAATTAGTGAAGGATGAAATCCAGATTTCAGTGCTTGGCTTATGTGGTCAGGATGCTACTGGAGAGGTGCGTGATAATCCTAGGGGTGAAATTCAGACCAATCCCTACACTGAAGAGAGAGGAGGGATAGGAGCATTCATCACTGCCCAAGAGCAGCATTCTCCTGAACAATGAACTGGCAGAAGCACTCCACACAACACTGAGGGTGCCCCTCTACCTCCCCATCCTGTTGTGCAGCAAAATTGCTCATGCCTCTCATGCCAAAAGACCACACTGGAGCTGGGATTTTCTTTTGCTTTAAAATCCCATTTGCTTAGCAGTATTTCAGCCTGAAAGTGAAGCCTTTGACCAAAAATGTGCCTGCTTCAAAGCAGGAAAAAAAAACATAAGCTGAGAATGTATGGCAGTTGTTTTTTGTTTTTGTCTTGTGTTTTGGTTTGGGTTTTTTTACAGCATAATTCATGAATGGTAAATGTCTGCTAGGGATGCTTTTTAACATGAAATAGTACATTTAATGAATTCTTTTTAAAGTGATGATAACTGGGTATGGTCTATGAGTTTGTCTTTAATGTAGGTCATTGCCATGCTAAATATTCTGCAAAGTAGTAAATAAACTCTTAGGTATTGAAGGTATTTCTACAAAAATTCTACAATAGAGCATGCATAACTAGCGCTCAAATTCTGTAAATATGTCTGCAAAAGTTGTGTTAAAATTCTGTAAAAAAGCACTGTAGGAGTTCATGCTGGAGGTGACCTGTACTTTCTAGCCTGTATTCTTTCTTCCAAGCCCAACACAAAATTCATGACAAGATCTAATGTCTGGTCTTTGTCCCACCTTTCTCCTGTCTCTCTCCTAGTCCTGCCTATGCCTCACCCATCTGCTGCATCTCTAGACATTACTGCCATAACACCTATTTGTACTAGTCCTTAGTGTAGTACATGTCCTTTTGAAGATACAGACAGGACTTCCTCTATGCTTTATCAAAACCTGATATTAAGATGACTTTTCTGTCTGTTTCCTTTGCAGAGTGATGGAACTGAAGTTTCATGTCAGACAGGAACAGCACAAAGTACAGTCATTTGCCAAATAAGCTATCCTGTTTTCAGAACAGGACAACAGGTACAGCTAGCATATTTAAATAACCTTGAATGATACACAAAAGCTTTGTTCTTTTTTTCCCCTAAATCTGCATTTACTGTTGGTGAGGATTTCTCAGATTTGGCAACAGTTAACTTTCTTCAGGTTTCAGAGCCATTAAAAGAAGCAAAATAAGGGCTAAAGTTTTCTGACTCACGAATTTGAGGAAAAAAAGATTCTTGAAGTACATTTGCCCTTGCCTATGGCTTTCAAATGCTACTGTAGGCTGAGGGCAGATGCAGAGAGCATTGTGAGTAGCCTCCTGGGAACTGAGAACAATTCCCATCAAATCCCTCCTGCTGCCTGAGCTTGGGGTAGCTTCTCCTGTTCTCTGAATCTCATCTCTCCAGTAAAATAGCATTACTCTGGGATTGGTGACCCTCACAGTCCTAGGATAGATTGTATATCCTTTTTCTCATCCATACCATAAATCTCACAATATCCATAGTTTTATGAAACTTAATATGTTACTCCTCAAGGGCAGAACAGAAATAGCCTTCCAGCCTCTAACACAATCGAGTGGAGCCATTAAGAAACTTGATAGAAAGAACAGAAACATTACATTCTGGGGTGTGGGGATCAACATTTTTAAAAACCGACACATTCATATTAATTACATATTTAAAGTTTTTTTTCTGCATTTTTTATGGCATTGGTCAAAGAAGACCAGTTGGAACAAATGGAAGAAAAGGGTGAATAAAAAGCTTGCGTTAGTTCTAGTGTTTAAAAGCATGTACTTGAAGCAATCCCTGAACACCTTTTGTTGGATCCTGGAGTTCATTATACACAATTTAAAAATAGCTCATGTTTATGTAACAATGGCGATTTGTAAGGGAAAGCGAGAAGAAAGCAACTCTGGAATACTAGAAATTACCAAAATATTTCATAGAAATCATTGGAGAATTCAGATATAGCAGGAAATTCTAGATTGTTGCACATACGAATAATTATGTTGCTATTGAGAAGTCCTTTGGACATTGTGCCATCAACTCATTTACTGTTTGTTTCTTGCCTCTTCCATAGGTGTCCTTTGATATCAGTTTTGATTTTAACCTGAAAAATCTTCAGAATGTAGCATTTCTAAGTTTTCACGCGTTGAGGTGAAGTATATAATCCTATGAAAGCAAGTTGGGCATTAATACCTTATTTGTATAAAGTAAGATTGTAACACCCAACTTAAATGTGTTTTGCTTAACAGTGAAAGTAAGGAGGAGCAAGAACTGGACAACCAGGTCAGCTTATCAATCCCCTTGCGATACGATGCAGAAATTCACTTCACAAGGTATGCTGAATAATGTAAAGAATCACTGTCACTTGGCCAAGGCATCTGAATATATTTTGTCTTGGATGGCCACTGAAAGATAGGGAAACTTTGTTTTTATTTTGGAAGTGGTAAGAAAGTCCCATTCATCAACAGTAGCAGAATTTTGTTTTCCAAAAATCTTACATGTATTTAGAATATGTAGTAAGAAATCATGGATCCATGTTTACTTTTCTACAATTGTTATAGATGCTCATTGAACTGAAGTGGTTTTAAAAACAAAACAGTGCTTGTGGTTTTGATAATATAGTTAGTATATACTGTAAAATAATGCTGGGCCTGTGGGCTCAAATGTAGTGATATTGGATCAAATCTGGAGTTAAAGTGATCAAAACTAAAGAAGAAAACAGCAACAAGAAAAAAATGCCCCAGCTTGAACTCTCAGCAAAGAGGGAGGGGAAAAAAAAAAAAAAAGGGGGTAGGGGGATGTATCTGCTGA
>NW_009952478.1:60505-61625 GCF_000747805.2 Chaetura pelagica | reverse complement strand
GTTCACAGTTTGAGATAATGATCTGAATTGAAACCCCCCTGGCATCAGCTCTTTGCCCTCCCCACGGAGGACAGGTCAGAGCTGTTGCATGAGGGATCCTTTGCCCTGGTAAGAGCAGTTTATAAGCAGAGAGACATGGCAGCAGGAGAGAGATAGACAAAAATCCCTTTAAGACTGATCTTCATACCATGCCCTGGAAACATCTTATCTTCAGCCCTGGAAGCCCCTAGTGATTTGGGATGCATTGAAACAGTTATGAATCTCTTACTGTTCCAAGCAGGAATTATTTCAGTTACAGTTTAACTTAATTTAGAACTAAAAAAAAAAGATTACACTCATTTGACACTTGGATCAAGATAATGTATTTTCCTTTTCATCACAGAAAAGGATAAAATACATATAGTTACATTTTATGTACTCGGTCAACAAATCTTGGTAAAAAAATGCTTTTGGATCCCAGAAAACTCAAAAATGTTTCAATATAAACTCATAGAAAATAAATAGTAATTACTCAAAGAATGTCAGAGGTTTGAAAAAGAGGAAGCTGCTTAAAAATGCACAGCAACAGTGAATTCAGGAAATTAATAGTAAAAGATCACCATAACTACAAGAACTGTTGGCTGCGTAGAATGACCTGAGCTGGAATAGAGACCACAGTACAGAAGGTTAGTAGTTTAATAACCTGCTTTGCAGCAGCAGTTCCAGAATATTTGGAGGCCCTGCATTCACCACAGCTAGTTGCCCCATGCTGAATTTTTTTAGACCAGCTTAATTACAGCATTTAAGTTAGCAATACAAGTTCTTTCAGCTCTGTGAGAAAGCTGCATGAGACTTTAGTGGAAGCAAAGTGTTTGTAAAGGTAGCAGCAGCACAGAGATTACAGGAGCATTTGTATTCTGGGGGCTATCCCAGCAACTTAAGCAGCCTCCTGGGAAACTGAGATGGTGCAAACTTGAATTTGTAATTGGCTGAGAAATGTGAATAGAAACTCAATGCTTCAGAAAAGGCCAGGCATGAAGTCTATAAAATATTTACTCAAGGAAAAACAGTGGTTTCAATTGAGATGCATCTCCCAAGTATGAGAAAATGCAATTTCATATGCAAGTCAGGACACGAAAGA
>NW_009952478.1:41816-60427 GCF_000747805.2 Chaetura pelagica | reverse complement strand
TCTCCTGCCAGAAAAGGATTAGTTACTCTTGGAGATGAGTGGATTTAAAAATAAAGGAAATCCACATTAGGAGTTACCTCATTTTTACACTCCTCCACTTAGAAGGGAGTTCCTTCTTCAGGTAGGTAACATAGGTGAGCAGCAATCTTTTGAAATAGAAGGGTGGAAAAAGAAGTGTTATTTTGCTGAAGTGAAGTTATCTAGGGCAAATCTGCTAACCTGAGTTTCTAGAAGAGGTGGGAATTAATCTTACCAGTAACTTCTGCAAGGAGAAGGAAGCTGATGCTGTGCAC
This sequence comes from Chaetura pelagica, assembly GCF_000747805.2. Taxonomy (NCBI): domain Eukaryota; kingdom Metazoa; phylum Chordata; class Aves; order Apodiformes; family Apodidae; genus Chaetura; species Chaetura pelagica. The sequence continues at coordinate 60,134 of NW_009952478.1, read as the reverse complement.
CCTGGAAGCACTGGAGATTTGAGCAGTAAGAGAGCAGGAAATACATTACACACATGTTCCTAGGAATCCTTGTGAGGAGGGCCTTCAAAGAAACAGCCCATGGGAGGGACTATGGAGGATAAAAAAGGGTTCACGACGCAGAAACATGACAGCCCCTCCACCCTGTTAACTCACTCCCCAGCTTCCCAGCTTGTTTTTGACTGCTCACAATAGCCTCCTAATGAAAGTTAATGATGGAGAGCAGATACAGTTCTGGAATGGCTCAGCAGAGGACCTGCTAGTACACAGATGAAATGCACTACTTAGGGATGCTTTAATTGCCTTTGAGCACAGTCCCAGCTGGCTGAGACCCTCAGCATCCACACAGGCCCTCATACCACTTTATTCCATCACATAACTGTAGTGGGTTGCAAACACCCTCATGTTGCTTTTGAAATTTTGATACTCAAAAATACCATAGGAAGTGTCCCAGAGGCAACCAAGGGTTACACAGTATGTACTGTGCATACCAGGCAGGGTGCTGTGTGTCTTTCCACACCCAGGCAGCATGGAAACAAGCCTGCCTGTGGGCTATGGTGTTAGGACTCTGCACCTCCTCCTTTGGAGTCCATTGACATTTGCTGTTACAGATGTACCAAGGGTCAAGGGTCCCTTTCTGAGGAGGAAGACCACTGCAGGGCTGAAGGTTGAGGTTTGTGCCTGGGGGGAGAGCTTGCTGCATGGCACTGAAACACCATGGTGTGCAGAAGGCTGAGCAGAGCCCGCATCTCACGCAGCTCTCCTGTCTCACCTTCACATGCTCACTCTGGTGCCAGGCTTCAGTAAACCATTTGCATAACGAACTTTGTAAAAACCAAACGGCAGTACAAGTGCCTAATTTTTCCTCTGACTGTACTTCTGACCAGTTTCAGGAAGACAGATCTAGTAACATGTTTTCAAAGCAGCTACCAAATTGAAATGCATTGTTTTATGGCTGTTAACTAGGCTTGCCAACATCAACTTTTACGAAGTATACTCTGGTCATAACGTTCCCTCCATTGTGAATAATTTTGAAGATATTGGGCCCATGTTCAACTTCTCAGTTAAGGTTAGTAAATGTTTCTGGTTCTGGTTCAAGAAGCTGTCTTACCTTTTCCTGTAGCCTGGTCCCAAAACCAGTTGAAAAAAATCCTGCATTTTACTATCTGATTCTGATGCTTTTTAATGAGTAAAGAAAGAAAAAAAACCCACAACTTTGAATAGCTGGGGGTAAATGCTTACAGTCTGTAAGAGGTAAAGGATGAAACTTGCACTTACTGCACAAATAGACTGGGGGAGGGATTAGTCCAGTACCATTTACACATTTAGAAGATGGTTAATGCTTAACTTTAGGCCAAATTAGACTGTTTTTTCACAAACCGTATTTGTCTTATCTCGGTGTGATGGAAAAGTCTTTGCAGGCTTGTACTTCGAAACTTGAAGCTTGGCAAGGGTTAAGCACTCTAGCCAGATGTAAGTACTAGCCAGATCACAGCATTTATTACATAACTCAGAAAAACTCAGATCCAAATATGCAACGTGGAAGATACTTAAATTATGTTCCATTTACATTCCTGTAACTGCTACTCTCAAGGGCTAAACAACAGGCCTGCTGTGGCAGAATATTTGCTTTTCAAAACATACTTCATGCAGTTAATATGAGGTTTGCTAAGGAAATAGACAAGGACCTGAAGCTATACAGTACACTTTCTGCTTTACCATTGGCACAATGTAATTATTACCCTTGTAAATGCCTTAGGACAAAAAACATTTAGGACAAAAACAATGTTTTTGATGCAAAGTCCAGTTCTTCCATGCTCAGCCATTTTTTTATTTTCTTGCTATATCAAATAGTTTATGCATGTGTAAGCATAACTACCTTAATTAATTGTGAGTTACTTGCCTTGCAGGTAACAACAGGAAGTATTCCAGTAAAGATGGCATCTGTAAAAATCTATCTTCCAGAATTGACTATCAAAGACAATCCACTTATGTACATAACTGCAGTCACCACAGATCAGGTGAAGAACTGAATTATGTAAACTGCTGTGCTTTGGGGGTTTAATCAGTACAATAAACACCAGTTCCCTCCCTCACAGTGCAGTGCTTTCCCCTTGTCCCTTCATATAAAGGAAGGGGGATGACCACGACATCAGCAGTACACTGGTCTATTACTTGGGAGGTGTCGATTATCTTTAGTCAGCTGCTGACTTTTCTTATGACTCTGGAACTCACCAGCTAGGTCTTTTTCCAAGTTCATGGGAAGGTTATAGTAAAAATTGAATTTTTAGATCAGTACAAACACTTTAGGTCAATGTAGGGGGAAAAATTACTGTAAAAGCCATTTAATTCTGACCAAAACCCCATACAGTCTCTTAGTTTTCTGAAGTATCCAGTGTTAGGTAAGTGACAATCTAGCCTTTCACAGCCACCCTATTATCGCAGAAACATAGATTACAATGACGACTATAAACTTCTGAATATAATGTCTTCCAATATCATTCCTGTTTGTCAAGCTCAAATAAATCCACTGCAAATAGGGAAAATACCTCATTCTGCATCCTTCACAAAAGAGAACTTCAGAAATTCCAAAGAACTGGTGAGTAAGACTCAGGGATGCCGTACTGCAGGACAGGGGCACAGAGCTAATCCCTCTAAGCCCGTGGATGTACCTGTGGGGATAGCTGTGGTGGGGGTGGCATTCCTCATTCATTGTGCAGGAGTCCAGTCTACAGGTGTTCTTACATGTAGTGTATGCACTAAGGTGCATGTTCTTCACAGCCTGCAAGCACTGAGTTTGTATGCACACAGTGGCAGAGGCAAGGGCAAAAATCCAGATATTAAAAGAACATTTGTTAAAGTGTATTTTTAATGCATACTATGGCCTCTCCTTGCTGTTTCCCCTGGAAGAACTGTAAGAATGTGAAGTGCAGTACCATCACATGCAAACTGGAAGACATTATGCTGAAGGGAGAGTACTTGGTGAATGTGTCCACCCGAATCTGGAATGGAACCTTTGCTGCTGTGAGTATCAGCTACATCTTCATGAATAATCTAGTATTCAGATATTTCTAACTCCTGATATCTTTCAAAGCTCAGTAAAGAGACCTTCCAATCTAGAAAGACCTACCTTTACTTTACCTAGTAGTGTGTGTTTTTCCAGATTGAAAACTTGATTCTAAAAGTAAAGTAAGCAGTGAGGCTGCATAATGGAGCTGATTACCTTCAGTTCAGCACAAAAGCCAAGAAGATGCTGTGATAGTGCAATCTTCACACCTGAAAAAAAACCCAAACCAAACCAACACACAACAAACAACATTTTCTGCATCTGTTAAATGCATTCAAGGGGAACTACAGTTTTGACAAAATTCAACACAGGACAGCTGAGCACAGTATCCTCATAGCCTTAGCATTCAGCTCTTAAAAGGAAAAGGTCAGGCTGATAATGTAACATACTTCTGCAAGTGTGCGAACGAAAGCAATTGCCTGTCTTTAAAATGTGTACTTTTCAAATCGGCTGGGTTGAGACCACTTGTGAGTGCTGTTAGGTCAACAGAAGGTGGAGACCTGAACAAAAGGTTGCTACCCTCACAAAGAAGTGACTGGAAGGAATTTGCTTACCCCTGGACAATAAGCAGGAAAGATCACGTCACAGTTTTCCTCTCATGTCCCATTTTGTTATTTTCTACTTGATTGTCAATGTTAAGAGCAAATAGTCTTGTAACCACTCAATAATGCACATAATAAGCCTCTTTATTTAGTGACACTCAGTCATTGTCCAAGAAGGGGATAGCAGGCTCAACAGTACCTGCTAAGCAAAAGAAAGATATGTTTAGGAATTAACAATGTGCTATCAATACTGCTCAGGCAGGTTTCTAAACATTTAGGAGTGCTGGACAGAATACTTGGGCAGATAGCCACAGTGCAGGTGTGCACTAACTGTATGCTGCAGGGACAGTCAGTGCACTGGCTGCTGTGGACCCATGGTTGCACATCGTCCCTGTGTCAAGCCCAATGAACCTGGCCTTGCCATAGAGAAATGGCTGAGGAGACAAAGTGACAGAGCAGGCATTGCTTTTGTTTTAGCTGGCGAGTGCTCCTGTGGTCTCATGAACCTGAGGTCATTCCCAGTGGTGCCATAGGAAATGGGGCTCTCTGTGCCCATGGGACAGGGAGAAGAGCAGCAGTGAAGTGACAGTGTCTGCACAGATATGGTCCTCCTCTATTGACTAATACACAGAGGAAATGGGATCTGGCACAAGGTTTCTTCAGAAGGGAACTAGCTTGAGATTTTTGTCATCTTTCTTTAAGCTGAGGAAGCAAAATCAGAATTTGAGCAGTGGAGAGGAACAGACAGTAATAGGAAAAAATAAATGGGAAAAAAAAAGAAGCATTGGATAGAGGTGAGGGGGGGAAAAATGGAAAGAACATTCCGTTTCCATTTCTTTCAAAGGCCAGAGATAGATCCCCATCTGTCTTTTGTGGCTAAGCTGTTTCTCCCTTTCTCACTGTTACTTCCCACCCCGCACCCTCCATGTCTTCCCTGCTAGCCACAGGATATATAATGGATATATAATAAACTCCTCCTGTTTTGCTTGAACTATATGTTAAATAAAAAAAGCCAGTTCTTCTGTTTCATTGCTAGTAAGTACAAAGAGCAAAATTCCATCTGGAGTACTGATACATTAGCTTGGGACAAATAAAAAGATAAATTTAATTTTCATAATATTGTAAATTTTTTTTTCTGGTTATGAAGTCTTCATTTCAAAGCAAGAGATTTGTTTTAGGATGTCTACATTCTAATCGATTGGCCCTGTAATGCAGCTTTACAGTTATTTTAATTTTCTCTTTCAGTCAACTTTCCAGACATTACAGCTCTCTGCAGAGGCAAAAATCGATACACATAACCCTGAGTTATTTATAATTGGAGAGAATATCCTTACTGTAAGTGACAGATAAGTATATTATTTTCAGCTTCTCCAACTTTTACTGTATTAAAGTGATAGTATTTATTTTTCAATGTCCTTTAGGAGTACATAGCAAATTACAAACACTAATGACATCTATTTATGTTGAACTAATGTCTCCTTCTGGCTATATCCAACCTCCTTTAAGTTACTACAATTTTTCCATTTCAGCCAATCGTATATAAACCAGACTCAGTTAAAATCTGTAGATCTGAAATAGTTTGAGAACTATGAGCAAAACTCAGTTAGGAACTTCTGAAATTCATAAAGCTTCCTGTTAATTAAAATATTAAAATTTGGACTTCCTTCTTCAAAGGAATTAATTGTTGTAGATAAATGAGGTCTTGGAAACACTTTCACAAATCTCTTTTAGTCTTACTTCTGTAAGTGTATTTGGTTTGATGTTTATAGGCAGATGGTTGCCTACATTTAGCTTAGGTCTCCAGCAAATAACCTTAATCTTGTAAAAGAATGTGGAGTATTTTACATTTCCATGTGCTATATACAAACCTAGAAAATGAACACAAGTGCCGTGGGGCTGTTTTAACAGAACGATACCTTGTTCTCTTGGCCTATTTAGAAAGGAACACTTCCATTTGCAAAATTAAGTTTAGATTTATTTCTACAGGATTTATCAGCCTGTTTTATCCATAAAAATAACTAAGGCCACTGAAGACCAAAATGCAAGTTAGTAAAGGAGTCAAATATCTGTGAGAATGTGTAGCATAGCCCATTCACAGGCAATAGAAAATTCAGTTAAGTATGTACAAAGGCACTTTCTGATTTATCTGTCTCAATGTGGAAATAAGACAATAATTCAGTACTATTTTTTGTCATTGTTTTCTCATGGATCACTGAATTTCTTGTGAAGAACCTCTATGTAGCCCCATTTGTATTTAGGGAAACCTCCAGTGCCTGAAGAAGCAAAGGGAATATATGTGTAGTTCTGGAAATAATGCCATGTTTTTACAGAAAAATTACATGCCTGTATGTGAAGTGTGCTGAGTGCCTCAGCTTTGTGGCATGCCATTATTTCTGCTAGGAGATGAAACTCATTAATGCAAAATGCAAATATTTTAATTAATTGCACATGCTTTTTAAGTAGCTTATAAACCATGTATTAGTAGGTATTTTTCCACAGTTTGAGCATGATACTGTCAAATTTACATTAGCAGCAGTTCTATGGGCAACTTCAGGAGAACCAGAATGTAATTATTCAAAAGACTCCTTGATTAAATCGGTTCACAAAAAAAAGGTAACTCTTCAGTCAGTCATTGAAACATCTGCAGGCAGGACTTCTACAGTTTTGAGGCAGTGTCTAAACAGGCCCTGAAAGTTATCCACAGGCCTCTTAAGAAACACAGTGACTTTTGGTGAGGCTCACAGCCTGGTAAGTTACTCAGTAGCCTCTCAGCCTGTGAGAAGTCTTGGAAAACGTGCCAGCTGGTGGAAGTACGCTCACACTTAGGCAGTTTGCTTTGACACCTCAGTGATGGAGTCAGTACCCAGCACTACATATACTTCTTGGCTGGCCAGTAGTGATACCCAGTCTTTGCCCTTTACACTTCCTTGGGAATAGCACAGTGCAGAAGCAATCTGAGTTTATTTGCCTACTTACCCTGTTACTTTAGACAAGGGTGGTAGGACTCATCCAACTTAATATCTACCTTAGTCATCCACATCAGAGTTAGCCTTCCTATACAACCTAAGCCACAGGAATTACAGGTATTTCTGAAATGCAATTAATCTCATCTTAAAGATGATCCTGAGAATAAGCAGGGTGAATTAGACCCTTAAAAGAGCCTATCCTTCTCCACTGGAAGCCAAGGAACTAAATTGCAGATATAACACTAGACAATGTGAACCCCAGCCGTAGTGTCTTGCTGACCACAGCTTGACTTCAGGGAGGATACTGTTAGGCTCTCCAAAGGTGCTACTTCACTGTTAATCTAATGGAGACAACATTACTAGGCAAACTGCACATAGATATGAGATTGGCTCTTTAGTTTGCATGAGCTGGGTTGCTGTGTAGTTAATATTGCCTTGTGATGCTATGTGGGGTAGCTGCTTAGGTATCTTTGTGTAAAAGCTTTCAGATTTTTTCCAAGTTGGAAAGGACTGCCAGCTGGAGGACAGAACTTTAACCTGCTATAATCATCATTACAGCCATTTGGTTAGAAAAGACACAAAGCCATTGGGCCTTGGTGAAATGAATACACACAGCCTCACCTTGCACAACACTGGAGCCCTCCAGGAGAAATTACTTAAATCACTGAGATGCCAGTCCAGTGCAAGTTTCCCAGAAAGCTTAAGATTAAATTACACCAGAGAAATTCACTGAGCAAGCTGCCCTGAGAAAGTAAACCAACAAGACTTCATTTATCATGTTTCAGGAAGGAAGAAACCATCATGCTAAACTGTTCCAATACCAAGTCCAAAGATTTGACAGTTCATAAATATTACAGCAATGTCTCCCTGAGCAACTAAGACATAACTATACAGTTGGTCATACTCAATCCAACCAGATAGACTATCACCTGAAAACTAACTTCCAGACACTGTATGCTGTTCTGAGAGCTCTGTGGTGCTCCTTGTAGTTCAGGAAGCATAGGTGTGCTAGAAACACTGTTTGACCCACGTATCTTACAGCAAATTCATGCAGTTGACTTAGGAGAACACAGGTTAACATCAGATTTAACAAGCTGTTACTGGTTTCCCACAAGCTAGGAACAGCAGGCAAATGAGACAGAGGTACTTGCTCAGCATGAGGGGAGAAATTTCAGCAGACACAATGAGTGCATGATGGTGTCCAGCCTCCATGACTGGTTTTGCCTCCTACAGCTGCCAGCCACAGGTAACAGACTCTTACAGCACTTGGTTGGAAGTAGATCTTCTCCAGCTGATGCAGAAGTCTGTTTTAAGCTCTACACCAGGCTGTTTGCTGCCTGCATGTAAGTATCTCTGGTTTACCTAGTGATGATGTGTCCATGCACTAGGGGAACTCTGAAAGACCTCCTGTTACTGGAAGGGGAGAAAGCTGGCAGGGAGAGACTGCTTCTCTGCTTGTTGCATATGGCCAACGGTGACAATGGTTCCTAATCCTTTATTGCTGTGTGCCGTGGTGGTGCAACCAGGTACCTGTGGACACCAGTGAAAGATCTGTTCCAGTCATTGATCCAGGCATGTGTGCTGTCCAGCTATCCTTAATTAGTGTAGTATTTGGTTTACAAATCCTACTTTATATGAAGTTAACATTAACCTCTAATGCACAACCTCTGCTGTCAGATTCCAGTTACAATAATGAAGGCGGATGAGAAAGCTGAGATACCAGTTGGTGTTGTGATTGGCAGCATACTAGCTGGACTCCTCTTGCTGTTAGTACTGGTTGCTGTTTTGTGGAAAGTAAGTAGGTGTTTATATTCTTAAAATGTAAGCGGAAAGGGATAAATACATTTGAGCTAGTTTCTTTATAATCTCTCTTCTCTGGTGCTGACAAAATCACACATGCAGTTTGGTGGTATGAACAATAGTGCATTGGCATTGCACCCTTGATGGGAGCATTTAAGAAGGCCTTTAAAAATCAAAACTTTGAAATGGGTCCCTGTAGAAATTTGCAACCTGAAGGTGATAAATGAGCTTTCAATGCTTCAAAATGGGGGCTGTGGAATTTGTTTTTTTCTTTTAGACAGTGTCTGCCTCCTTCCCTAACTCCCCATCTGGGCTCTGAGCTGGCATGATATTCCCAGTGGGCAAGGCTGGGAATTAGAAGCAAGGTGGGAGTGAAATAAACTGAACAGACAAAAATAGAACAGAGAAGGGCGAGGGCAAAAAGTCATTTGCAAAGGATACCTAGATTAAGGGGAGATAGAAGTTTTTTTGTGTAGTAGGGCTTGCCAGTGTCTTGGCAGAGAAACAACTGGCTACTCAGAACTGCTGTTCCAGCATTTAGTTGCACCAGGCTGGAGTTTTAAGGTCCAGCTCCTTTCATTTTAGAATTAGGAACCGTCTACAAATCAAACACTGTATTTGTGTGCATGCACACGTCTGTTTCTTACCATCACTCTATTTAGCTCAGTTGAGAAATGAACTATTGATGATACTGATGTGGTGTTATTTTAATACTTCTCACAGCTTGGCTTCTTCAAGAGACAATATGAGAAAATGACACAGGATATAGAAGATGTCGATGAAATTACAGAACTCACAAAGGACAAAGACTGAAGAAGATGATTTATGTGGATAAAGAGAGGAGATCTGAGCCACCAACAGTAGTTGTGATCCAGTTGGTTCTTCAGCTGGAGTGCCTTAAAGCTTAGTAACATTTAAACATTTTTAATGAAAGTGTCTTTTTATAGATTAAAATATTTTACAGATTCTACTCTATTATAAGAGTAACTGCAGGACAGTTTGGTTTTTTTCAAAAATGATTTATAGTGCCTTTTCTTAAAAGAGTTTGCCTTTCAAACAAACTTAGCCCTTAGAACTGGCAGGTCCGGAGTTTACAGTAACATTGTGCCAGAAACCCGTCTCCTGATCCAATGCAAAGTGAAACAGAGCAATTTATTTCTGATTATTGTGGAACAGCATCAGTTCATAATTCAGTTGACAAGTACCATATGTGTAAAGGACATCTTCTATTAAGTTGATGATGAATGTGGTGAATACTGCTTCCACACTGGGAGAAAACTCATTTTTTCATTGACTAGCTCCATCCTTATTGTTTTAGAGAAATAATTTGCACCAGCAAACCTTTGTTTTAACTAATCTATAAAGTGGGAACTGCGTATGAAGATGTCTGGGTGCTACAGCACAGCTGGATGGGCAAACTGTTCAAAAGTTCACCATATTCCTTGCACTAAGGTCACAACTACATTACTGAAGTACATTGTTTTGGGAAAATATTGCCAAATGGTATGTATAACTGCCTTCTGCATACTTTCTGTCCGAGTAGAAAATACGAATTTTATAATCACTTGCAGCGTGTTCTCTGCAATGTTATGATTGGTTTTCATCTTGAGAAGCACTACCACTACTGTTACACTAGTCTTTATGCTCACAATCCCTCTGACATCAGTTTGGCTTTTGACATAAACAGGGAAGACAATCAAGATCTTGCCTTTAATTCTTTACCAAAAGATTTTGCAAGACAAAGAGCATAAAGTGAACTAAAGGGGATTATAATTGAAGAAGGATGCACGTTAATACAGAGGACAGTGAAATCTAAGCTCTGTAAATTGTTTACTGCACTTGTTTCTTTAGCATCTCAGTGCCCTCCAGGAGACCAAAGTTCAGTATGACCTCCTTACCTGTCACATTTTATTTGGTCCCACATGTTCATGTCTTGATGAAGTTATGTTTTATACAGTAAAGTACTGTAGTGCTCTGGAAGGAGCTCTGAGCACACCACTTGGGTGACGGTGTTGGTTACACACCTCAAGTTTATCATGTGCCATTACACCGCCTGGTTTTAAAGAAAGCTCAGTTTTAAAAAGGCCCATGCTGTAAGACTGGTAACAGTCAGGGGAACTGGCCTTTTGGCTGCCTTTCTCTTTCATGACTGGCGGTTATGCTTGTGACAGAAGATGTGCGTATTATCCTTACATACACTGCCGTGCAAGTGAGATTGTGTCCAACTTGAGATGATTTACTTGAAGAGTAAAACATTTTAATGTGCCTGATTCAGAACCTGAAGTCATGTTTCCTTTCCCCCAAAGCTAGACTGTAATTATGCTTAGGCACCTAGTTCAGATTACGTTCTGAGGGACTCTTAAAAAACTAGGTTTGGGCACATTTGAAAGTTTTATTCTGTCTTTTAAAATCGGTAATCAGCAAGGAGCCAACCACCTCTTTGGAATCCTTTCCCCCAAAGCTAGACTGTAATTATGCTTAGGCACCTAGTTCAGATTACGTTCTGAGGGACTCTTAAAAAACTAGGTTTGGGCACATTTGAAAGTTTTATTCTGTCTTTTAAAATCGGTAATCAGCAAGGAGCCAACCACCTCTTTGGAAAAAAAAAAAAAAAAAAGCTTCACTTGCATTGACAGCTGGATTATGCTTAGTGTAGTTTTATTAGTGTTTTGGATTTATTTTGTATCTATGAAATGCTATGTTTTGAGTGTCTTTTTAACATTCTGAAAAACAATCCAGATTCTTATGTTGATTGTCAAACAACACTGTTGCCATTAACTGAGTTTGTGACCAAAACATTACTCAAGAAGTAAAAAAAAATTAATTTAAAAAGGTAACAGTTGTAGAAAGCTAGAGATTAATAAGCTCCTGACTTGTAATTAGAAACCCTGAGGGCAAATGCTATGAAAGTACAGATAAAGATTTGTCTGCCTGAATTCTTATTTAAACTTGTGAGGAAGAAAACAAAACCCTACACCTTTCTGTGTGGGAAGCTCCTACGTGAACAGGGTCATGAACTCCAGACCAGAGGGGGAATTCCACATTGTAGCAGATGGCAGCACCTTTCATTTCTGGTGCTGCTTGGAAGGGAAATTTAAGCATTCAACCAGATTTCTTTCTTCCACCTTTGGTGTGAGGTAGAGGTCAATACCTGACACCCAACGTCTTAGGGGATTTAACAGTTTAACAGTAAGGTAGCAATTCACTTGTCTTTGCTGGGCTTTATATTGTCCCAGACACCAGGATTTTCCCCCTAGGCTGGACATAATACTTTTTCCCAAAATCAAGGGAAGGCATAGTAATGGGTAAGGTTTTTGTATTCTAACCACTTCAAGTTACTATCTTATTTTTCTTTTACAAGTAATACTTAAATGGCTAATTCAGTTGTAATGGGTGAGTTTATTGCACTTTTAAGTTGGCACAGCGGCAAATAATGCTAGAAATATTGTGTATATTTTGTATTATGCGCAAGGGGATGGCTGTTTTGTTGTGTTTTTTTAGTTTTACTTTTTTAAAATAGCACATTACAAGTGAAATAATCTTCTGAAATCTTAAGCTTCAGCACGTGCTTCTGTTTGCGCTTGCAGCAAGAGAAGTCAGAAATACTTTCAGCAAACTCAACTTATATCTGATTTTGGTCTTTGAAATCTAGTTGCTGACTTCTTGAAGTACTAGAATCAAATCCAAAGTCAGAGTTAAGTTTTATCTGATGCTATGTATAGATTTGGGATGTATACAAGAGTTTATAATCATACTGACTTCTGAAAGCTAGCATGTAAGCTCTATGGGAGCAGGGACTGTATCACTGTGGTGCCTACCTGAGGGCCTAACAGCGTTACTACAATAAAAACAAGAATACTGCTGAACACAGACTCATTTATTTTTCTACAGACCCCAAAAGAGAAGAAATGCTCCTGGAAAAGCACTACATAAAATGAGGCCATATATGTCTTTCTTCCAGTAGCACACAGTGAAAACTCTACGGGGATGACTCTGCTAGGTATACAAAGAACCTGCACTGTACATCCTGTAGGTTATAATCATGACTATAACACAACTGCTAAGCTATACTGTAGTGTACATCAGTTCATATTATTGCAAAATATATATTCCAATAGCTCCACTTGAATAATTGGGTGTTAAAACCTTACCATTGTCAGGCCTTCCTATATCCATGAGGTTATCATCAGTGACACGTAAAATTACACTGTATTTTGTCACTCTCCTGCCATGCACTTTATACTATATGCAGAATTAATCAGCAGAAGCATGTCCTCACACCAGCTCTGGCTACTCCCCACCATATGCTGGAAAACTGAATGAAGTATTTCAGCAGAAGCACAGCAGGAAAGGAAGAGAGTGAGGAACTTGTCTGTGAACAGGAAGACATTAGGAAGACAGACATGGCAGTAATCAGCTGAAAACTAGGCACATCCATGGAGCTTTTTTTTTTTTTTTCACTTTCAATTCCTCAATACATAAACATCCAGGCTATGAACTTTAAAACCATCATAAAAAAAAGTCGGATTACCCTAATCTTAAGGTATAAAACTCCATCTTTTACCAAGTTCTGCAAAATTGAAAGCCAGATTCTTTATCTACTGACTTTGAGTGTATTATATCTAAAACCGATGTACTAACAAAAGCTTGCAAATCAAAGACTACAAAAAAACAAGGTATGAGCATGCATCTCAAAATCTATTATCTAATTGCCTCAACTTTTAATTGCATTTAAAGGTAATAAAATTTACATCTTTTTCACAGCCTTATAAAAGCTGAGTCCTATCTTTTAAGTCAACCTTTCTGCCCTCATCTGTTATCAATTCAAAGGCAATGAGAAGCTTTGGTGTGCTAGCAGTGCTTTTAAAATAGTCAAATGAAACTTTCAAAGCAACTGCTATAATGATACACCAGGCTGCTAATTTTTTGAACACTTGATCAGACTGTATGGTTGGTTTGTTTTTTAAAAAGTAGCCTAAAGAAACTGCTGATATATAGTCTATGCTTAACTCTTCTTTAAGAACCTCCACAGGACACTCAATGGAATAGCTCAAGGTTGAGTTTTCATAGATTTAAGGGAGGAAGGGGGGCAACACTGTTTTCACAGATAAATTCACTTCATTAATAATTAATTTAACAGGCTTTTTTTTTTTCCTTTTAATGTTTTTGATTGAGAAAATGACTGCATTAGGCTATAGAACTACAAAATTCTTGAAAAGCTAGGGGAAAAGTGAGCTGAAAACCAAAATCTAGTTTAAAGTTGAGTAATCGAAATGCTTCATTCCTGGGAGCAACAGTGGCAGCTTCATGAGCCACGTCCGAGGCGAGCGCCTGTGATTCCCCGCAAAACCAGCACCCGGGCAGGCTGCGAGCAGCTTCTCCCGCACAGCCGTCTCTCGGCTGCCATCTCCTGGGTAGGCTCCTCATAACACAGCCATCCCCTCGCTCCGCTCGTTGCGTGACAAGCCATCAGTTGCTGTTCTCAAGCATCAGGTGGAGTGCTCTCTTGAGCACAGAGCAGATTGAAAGATCAAAATCAGTAAAGAAAACTCTTAAAATTTAACAGTGATGGTATGTGGACATTCAGCCAGACAAATGGCTGATGAGCGTATTCAAATATAGCCAAGACATCTTTTTCAGGACAAACTCCTGCTTGGAAGACATGTGCTTCCTTTCCACAAACGCCCCTCATCTGGCAGATCTATACAGGAATCACACGATGACCCTCTGGTCTGCATCATCTGTTCCCAGGAACATCTGTCAGCACCTGGAGCCAGCACCTCCAACACAGCCAGAAGAGCCACAGAGGGGTAGGATTACCCTCTCCCATAGCTAACGCAGAGAAACAGAGAAAACTTGTCCCAGATAGCTAAGACTGAATTATGTATTGATCTGCAGCTGCCCATCATCCCACTCACAGACCTCACCAGAACACAAGGTAATTCCCAACCAGCAGCCTAGTCCTGCTGTGTGAAAATCAGGACATCTTTCCCTGACATGAAGTAAGACACAGCTGGGATTCATCCTCTGGCCTTGAAATTTGTAAGCACTTCTGTGTCACTCCAGACACAGCCTTAGGCAGCTATCTCAGAGTAATTTGCCCTCTTAATAGAATAGCTCCCTAGCAGAGAGGGTAGCCCTACAGAGGGAGCCAGGACACTGAGCTCGGAATATGGACTTAGATTTCAGTAAGATACATTCACCTCTAATTATGCACATCATCCCTCCTCAGGGCATTTCCATTTCGCTTTTAGATGCCAGCTGAAGAACCCGAAGTTACACAAGACTGATACATCATTGTTCCAGAACAAAGCAGTACTTGCCTCATGCACAGCTAGGAACACAAAATGACATTTCATTGTTTTAACCATGGCAGCGTACACACATTGTAACACTCAGCTGTGACTCAGTACAACATCTCTTCCATTCATTGTTCCGAGTCACTGTGGGGAAGTACACAATTATTCTTTCTTTTCTGCACCCTCCTTCCCAGCTGCATTGCTGATGGAGAAGGTGCACTTAAGGTCACCCTGCAGAAATCTTTCTGAAGACTGCAGGACTAGAGAGGCACTAGTGCACCACAGGAATTGTCCCTGATCTTGGGCACCCAGGTACAATTTAACTGTTCTAAATACCCCTCTTTTTCTGCATCAGAGCACAGCACCAGTATGGAAGCACTGCATAAACCACCCACTACAACCAAGCTAGCCATTTAGTTTTGTTAAATTAATATACCAATGAGTTGCTTGGTAACAGCAAGCATAAAAAAATTAATAAAAAATTGGGAAAGTTCATGTATTTCTTTCTTTTCTAAAAAATAACAATCATTATTATTTGACAGGGGAAGTGATCAGTACTCCAGATTCTGCACAATTCCTGGCAAAACCAACATTTGAATAGTAGAGGGCTTCTCTCCAAGCCAAAGGAAAATTCAACTGTGAACTTGCTCAGCTCTGCTCAGATAATAGGGCCCACATGGTTTGGAGGCTGTGTATGTTTAAGCACACAAGTAGCAGCTGCTGTCCTGCAGAGGAAAGACTCAGTTCCATTGAGGAAAGTGCACCAGTAAGTTAACAAGCCCAGTTTAAACATGCTTCTGCCTGAAGTTTTAGGTTTCATGGAGGCTTACTTAACCCAGATACAGTAGCCATCACTATTAAAACTTAAATGACTAGGGGAAAAAGACTGCCTACTTTTCTCATTTTATTCTGTGCAGCTGTTTGTAGATTCTTTACTACAGACACAATGAACTGAATTATACAGCTGAGGCTTAAGTGTTGTGTGATGTAACAATATATAAACTTCAGCAAATAACTGAAGTGCATTTCCCTTCCTTTGTATGTCATCTACATTGGTAATTATGACTAGATAAAACTGCCTCTCAGCATGATAAAAATACCATACACAACAGGACTTTGAAACCTTAGCATCTGAACACTATCATGGCATAGTACAATAACATAAATAAAATCTTACTCAGATGAGCAGCCCATTTTTTACTGTGAAAGCACAGGTATACTATGTCAGTCTTTTTATCTTTTAACTAGGTTTCAAAACAGTAGCAAGAGAAAAAAATGGTTTCAAATAATAAATGTGAATATAAATTAATACATATACTGCAAAAAGTTCAAGACTCCCCTTCCTTTGAAAAACTAATTCATTTCAATTACTCTGAATCCTAACACGTCTGAAGTCAAACTACAAATTCTAATTAAACTTACAGTTGTCTATGTGTAATAATAGCTGGTTATTTATTTTCTGAAGCATCATACAACTACACAGCCAAGAAAACTGCTTCAAAATTAATCATCTCTCATGATTTTGATTCTGTGATCATTAAGTAGTTTCAAGTTTGTGTGTTACTGCTAATTCAAGTTTGTGGCTGGTAGAGTAGGAGATCTAACCATGAATCAAGGTCTATCTAGATTTTTTTAATGCACTGGACTAGTAATACAAGCTGCACAGGAAAAATGCTTCCGTAACAACTACTGCAACATAACCACTAACAAAAAGTTAATAATTCTGGGGTATAGTTTGTATTTTATTCTGTGTCCGTACCAAAATGTTTAATCTACTTCAAGTAACTTTCATGTTACAAGAATGTCAAAATAGCATAAAGCTTGCAAACTGATTCTACAGTCATATAAAATTAAACTACTCAGGCCTTTTAAGATTAAAAAAAAAATCCCAATTGTCCTGTTGTGACCTCCCATGCAGGCAGTAAACACAGACTACCAATGTAAAGGCATTAAAGCAGTATGTATTGCAGAGGATTTAACACCTTGTAACAAAGAACTTTAGGAAAGATGGTTTTAAAAACTGACTCTGTGTTAAAATGCACACGTTATTTCCAAGGAGAGTTAAGAATAATTAAAAAAATCCTAAGTATTACTCACTCGTTTCACTAAGTCCTGATTAAATTCTTGAGATACTTCAACTCCTTAAAATCTGTAGAAAGAACTCAAAGCTAAACCACTGTGCTCATTAGGAGAAGTAACACTTTATTTTTAAAAGAGTACAGTTATTTTTCTGAATTTGCCCAAAAGCATTCCTTGTTTTCTTTCCAAGAATATTCATCCTCATAAATCTCCTGCAAATATAAACAAAGAATAGGAAATATGGTGGGAGTCTGCTACATACAGCCACAAGCCAGGCCAAACAACTCAACAGCCATCCTGCTATTATTGACTAATCACAACAGGACTACACAGCACTTGGCTGGCAAACAGAAAAGAGGGCACAACCCTTGGAATATACTGACCTACATGTGGGCAGATGCTGAACCTCAGAGCTGAGCCCCATTAAATTTAGAAGGACCCATCTATACTGAAGTCAATTCAAGAAAGAGATCTAGAAGAAATTATGTAAAAGCTGTGGAGTACACAGCACTTGTATCTGAAACTGCTCTTTTTACATGTTGCCATGTTAATCTACTCTACTATTATTTTAAATTTTTATTTTATTTTACCATTATATTAAAATTACAACAATACACAAAATTCACTATGTAGTAGACCTTCAGAACAGACTGGACTACCCAGCAGGAGTCCAGTCCTAAGCAGCAATTTCAGCAAGGCTCTGAGCCTCTGATTATTCTTTCTGAGACCACTGAACTTCAATCTCCTTAAAGAGGTGTCAGGAAAGTGGAATAATGCAGAGAACATCACATGCAGTTACCACATGCCAAGTTCTGCCTGGGAGAGAAGGAAGAAGTAATGCTTGTTACCTGAATGCAAGTGGCTATGTAGTGAGGCTCTTTCTAGACACAGGCTGGTCTCACCACACATTGTTGCGTGTCTATACTAGCTTTGGGAACTCTGCTCATCCCTTCATTGTGTGCTGTTGCTTAATACTTTATGCTTTCTTAAGGCCATGGGGATGAGGAGAAAACAGAAAGACAAGAAATGCCACTTTTACTTGCAAACTGCAATGCTGTCCAGAGTAAAGCTGACTCAAAGTTCTTCCACAAAGCTATGCAGAATTGAGTTTTCTCACTCAAAAGAGGAGAGCCCAGGGCTCCTTCCTTCACTTTGACCCCCAGATGGTGTTAAATGAAAGAGGAGCTGAACGGTACAGGCAAGGGAGGGTCTCTCAATTGCTGTACCTGCCAAACATGGGCCTAGCTGCATAAGAGGAAACCCAGTGGTGCCAGATACTGGCATCCTGTCAGAACCAACTACTGCCTGCAATGCTCCAGCTGCTTTTATTAAGAGCAGCAGCAGCCTTTAGCCCAGCTGTCTAAAGGGCTGTCTAAGACTCTGGCACAGGCCTAAAATCAAACTTGTCCCTGAACATACCTTTTTCCATATTGGGACAGATGCTTTTAAGGTGTTGATGCAGTATGTTACAGCTTCAAGGGATTCTGCTCTGTGTGGAGAGGAGACTGCTATAATTACACTTGCTTCAGTTATTGGAACCACACTAG
>NW_009952478.1:38949-41746 GCF_000747805.2 Chaetura pelagica | reverse complement strand
CCCCACTGGGGAAAGAAGAGAAACAACAGCAGCTTTAGCTAATGCTTAACATCAAGAGTACCCAAAAGTTGTGGCCAGGTCACGTCAGTATTCTGGCCACACAGTCCCCTGACTCATTCATACTGAGCAAGTGTCAAGCCATGTCCAAAAGATTACACACTTTTTAAAAGAAATAAAACCACAACCAAAATCAGTACCAGATGTGAGAATTCCAAACTTTAGAATAAATAAGCCCACCAGACATAGGCTTTTTTCCTCCATTCTTTCTTTTTTTTAAATGAAGTCTATGGAATTAAGAGGGGAAAATTGCTTACATGCAGCAATGTGTAGGAAACTCACTGGAAGCTCACTTAATAATGAACAATAATAAGTCAGAACAGCCCACTCTTATGTGAAAACCTAAGTAGTTATCTCAGTTTGCGAAAGAATTTATGAAAGAAGATATTAAGTACTTCAAACTATGTAGATTTTGCAACAAAACTTCATTTTTTAATAAATTTCAAATCATAGTTTTTCCTATTTGGTGTGCTGTTTTCCAAACTTAACGAAGTAGCACAAGGTTTCATTTTGCTCTGCACAAGGGTTGTAGTCCCAAAAGCTGCCTCCCAATCCTCCCTCTACAGTAAGACTCCTCTGGCAAGCAGTTTACAGGAAAAAAAAATCTAAGTTTAATGCTTTGAGCTGCCGTCAAGGGAATCACTCTCTCAGTTGACTACAGAGGAAATCTAAGGAAACTATCCCTCAAGGCTAGTACTACCCTCTACAATCACCTCCTAAGTTCCTTCTGCTGAGGGAAGAGGAAACAACCATTTGCAACAGACTGCAAATCCTGCTAGTTTCAGTGAGAGATCTGATTAACAGTGAAAGCTCCAGAGGATGTCAGATACTAGCATTCCCTGCTTTGAACCCAACAGAAAACACTCATCCAAGATGGAGGTTGCCTGGCAAGCATAGCTACTGATTACCATGTCTCTCCCCTTCCCAGAGTCTAAACTTTCAGGTTCCCTATGGGATAATTTATTTAAAGCTGTCAATAAAAGCATTATGCAGCACCTCAACAGAAGAGAGATTAATAAAACCAAAGTCCTGCCAATTTAATGTTGTTTTTTTTAAAAAAAGACAAAACAAACCAACAGTGTTTCCCTCCCTGGAATGAAACCTCAGTCCTTTCTCCCCACTTTCAAACCATCACACTAACATCAATGATAATGTAAGCTAAATGGCGACCCCAGCAAACAGAACCAACACACATATTTTTGAAAAGACAAGAAACTTAGCTCTGTAGTGACAACCTGATCCTGCAGCCAGCTCTGCTGCATTATAGTTTATCAATATTGCTCTACATCCTGCACAGCCTACCAGACAAGGTTTAATATTCCATTTGCAAGGGATGGGGTCTGACCATACATACCCAAGCCTATGGTGCACTGCAACATGTTTGACTGATGGCCATTTCTGCCTAATATCTCTGCAGATTTTCTTTATTTCGGTCTCTGCCATTGAAGTATATGCTTCATATTCTAAGTGAATCACATTTTTCCCTTCAAAATTATTTCTTGTGGTACCTAAACACAAAATGATATAGCAACAAGAAGTGCTGAGTAAATATATAACATATTATATATACATATATACATAAAATGTATTTATAAAAATATATTACATATAATACAGAGTAAAACCCAGGATCTCCTGCTATATTCAATCTCAGCACTGTGTAAATATAAACAACCTCCCCTAATCATGGCTGTGTAAAGAGATCCTTTTAACAGAAGAAATCTTTAATATACATGGAAGAGCTTAGTTTACACATTATACAAGTCTGCAGTCTATAATGCCCAAGGGTGAGACATCTTATGTAGTAATTGCTAAGATGCTATTATTGCATTAGCCCCTGGAATGTTTGATCCTCCATAATGATCAGCACAGTAACACTAAGGTGTAAGTACAAAGTGGTTTCAGGATCTGGACCATGTACGTTAAGCATCAGGACAAAGCTACCAGCCTTGACCTTCACCAACCCAAGGATAAAAAAGTACTTTTGTTTCAACCAGGATCCAAGTTGCATGAGATTTCACATAGGTGTGGTCCTGTGGTTTGCACAGCCACATCATACTTCCACCTTGAACAAGCTGGACCAAGGGATTGGGAGAAAAGCTCCCAAGCAGAGCTCCCAAGCTCTGTTTTCCAGAGTTGCTGTTCTCTTTAGCTCTAGGATAGCCACACCAGCAGGGAAGCTTCACACCACTCTGTCCCAGTGCAACAGTTTAACAGCTGCCATGGTTTTGTTCTAAATAATTCAAAACGTGTTTTCTAAACATCCTGGATTCAGTCCAGGAATTTATTTATTTGAGAAGCACGAGTTTGGAGTGTGGACAATCTAGGTTCCACTTACCACACTATTACCACACCCAGAGATCCAGCTCACTCACATATTAAACTCACCAATAAAGAGAGACACTGCCCCACAGGATGGTGAAATGACCAGCTCTGACACTTCATCTACAGAGAGCTTTTCAGACTTGAGCTTGATAAAATCTTTTGGCACGTCTTCACTTTCATCCATAGCTCACTAGAAAAGCTGAAACCAAACAGATTCTGTTGTTGGTTTTGGCAATACTAGCAGTGGCCAACTGCTTTTTATCCAGTGCTGATGCCCCAATTTTTGCAGAAAACATGCAACACCTATTTCCTCACCCCAAAACACTGGTATCTATGGAAAACACTTCTCAGCAGACTTGCTGAGAGAGTATCACCTGCAAACATCAAGCAATGCATACAGGTTCCTTTTCAGCAG
>NW_009952478.1:35089-38688 GCF_000747805.2 Chaetura pelagica | reverse complement strand
GAACTTGTCTGACGCCCCAATTAAAAGTACACTGAATCAGCATGGGCCACTGTGCTAGTAAATCTGTGGTAAAACTCCCAGCTTCTCCTCCCTGTCTGATCCTGAAATCAAAACAGTTTAAAATGGACATTTCTGATAAACACAGATCAGAGTTCCAATCCTAAGGTTTCGTATGCTCTCCAGGACATTCAGGACCTCATACTATTGGTCTGTTTCAGTGAGTTTCTCTGAGTAGAAATCAGTCATCAGTTCATCTAAGAATGTAGAGGAAAAGAAGTATTTTGAGCAGTGGCAATTGAACAGGCTGCACTAAATACATGGACTGGCATTTGAAAGCATGCAAACAAGCTATTCTAAAGACACGTTTCTCTGACAGCAACAAACAAACAAAAAAGGGACTTTTCTAAGTAGCAATAAATTCTTTTCTTGTATCATTTTTTCTGTTAAAAAGTGGCAGGAGCTTTTTCATTACTATCCTATTTAGGTAAGCTGGATATCTACTGGCAGCCAGAAACAACTACAAAAAAAGAATGAGACCTAAAACCAAGATTCAAAACAATGCCTGACCTTTCTGGCAATTTTCTTCCATTTACTGCATGTGTGTTAATCATTTACCGGTACACCAGCTTATACTTTCTGGTCTGCACAATGGTTCGCTCCAGCAGGAAACACAAACTATCCTTTCTCAAAAGAGTACCAGGGCGGAAGGAGAGAACTGCACTCTCATCTCTGGATCTAAACAAAAAAAAGGTTGTTGTAACATTACACAGAATCCATGAGGTATTTTAGCACAGGATGACAAGCCACAGGAAACTAAACAAGAAGTGATACCTACCAAACAGAACCTGGCCAGATTCACCCTCCGCTGATGGGAGGGATGATGGCAACCTCGTCTCCAGGCTGCAGGACCAGAAGCTGATCTCCAAGAAGCACGTACTCCTGCCGAACAGCAAAAACAACTTGATCCTGGATGACAGCAAGCCTGAGGGGAATTGGCAGGAGTACAATTAAGTTTCTAAATAGTGTCTGCATTTAACCATGAGATTTCATTAAACAACAAACTAGTGCACATTCTAGGGCAGCTGAGGTAAATAATACTGAGACTTGCACAGCTCTGCTTCCAATATACTTTAAAAAATACAACACACATCTCCTACTCCCAGAATTTCTTGCATTGGCTAAGTAGAAACCAGCACAACATAATTTTCAGAAGTCAGGAACTGAATTTTTATAGGCCTACATCAGAATGAACCAAGGTATACCAGACCCACTTCAGCAGCTTCTAATAAATAAGTAGGTAATCCAAGAGGTAGCAACCATTTTGAAGAAGGAAATGTTCCCCTGATACAGTGTGGCTGGACTGGAGCCAGGTCTGAAATTTGCTATTGATAAGAATGGCAACAGAAGTAAGATGGCAGAGATGATTTTTTTTTCTGGTAAGTCTTTTTTTTATTTCATACCTGTGAGATTTTGCTGTTAAAGAGTCCATAGCTCTGGATGCCCTGAGGGAGTCACTTTCACAACCAAGTGCAACCACACAGTGAGTATGAGGACAACACCAGTAAGACACCAGAAGAAGATTGCCAACATTTTATTTTAGAAGGTGCAGGCATGACAACTGTTACTTTTGGAGACTACAAAATATGGCACAGACAGCAGAGAGTTGTACTCACTAGAAATAATTAGGCACGCCAAACGGGTACAATTAAAAATCATCTTATTTCCTACTAGCCAGAAAGACAAGAGTAGGGAAGGCACAGGCTGAGCAAAACACAGTAGCACTGACTCAGAGGACAGAATGAAGGGAGGGACTGTACGAAAGTAAAGCAAGCCACTGAAGAACTGAGAATAACTATAGAAATGAAGTGGCCATTGGAAGGATGGGCTCTAATTAATGTCACTTGCAAGTTAATTCATTGGGGAAAATGGGTGGAACAGAAGAGCACTGTCAACTACAGTCAAGCTGCAATTTGAATATCCATTAGCAATGTGAATAGAAGCCTGTGGTCAATGCCCTACAATTATATTGAGTTCTTCCAAAAGGGTTAGGAGCAGAAGCATTTTTCAAGGCCACTGTGAAGTAACAAAACGTACTGCCCCAAGTCATCACTCACAAAAGAACAAAGTTGACAAGCTATGGCAAACAGACCAAAGGTGCTGCTGCTGCTTCTGACACTGAGTAACAGGTTCCAAAGTAAAATACACTATCTACTGCGTCCCCCCCTTTATTCTTATTCTGCGTCCCTTATTCTCAACTCTCTGGGAGGAAAAGACCTTGGTCCAAAGTTTTATGCCTTCTCTTTTGAAACAGAGGTCATTGCTAAATAGTTAATGTTTTTCACAGCCTTCGAGAGATCTAATAAAGAAGGCTCATGCTTAAAGGAAGACTTTGGCACCCAGGTCCAAAATAATGAAAATTCCAGTGCATTCAGTGCTAAATTCTCAGGACCTTTTTTTAATCCTCCCTCTAAAATGGTATTGCCTCCTTTTCTATCAGACTCATTCTTGACATGACTGAGCACTTTCCCTCAGCCTTGAGGGGGATTTCTGTTGATACCCCCAAAGAACACCAGCACACACCTAGCACTCTCTCTGGACCAGACTCCCCAGGTCAGGAAATGCAATGAACAGTGGGGTGTGTTTTTAAAAGCAAGAGGAGGTTTAAAGTATCACAGTCTGTTTCCTGTGTAAGGGCTGAATGGCTGGAAGCTGTGGCAGTACTTCAGTTCCTGTCCTGACCTGCCTTCCAGAGTCTGCCATAAGCTTGGACCAATGACTAACAGTACAGTTAAAGATAAATCATTGAAAACACCTGCACATTATCATGAATTTCTTATTTATTGCCCTGGTTGTGCTTGATCCCTCCATCTCAGCTTCTCCACAGCACAGTAGCCCCCCTGGACACTGAGGCACATGCCTCAAAGTACCCCTCAGGCTCAACTTCTGGGTACATTTATTGCACCTCGTCTTTCTTAGCATACGCACACAGCAGCAGCATTTCCAACCGGACAGAACACAAAATGCTTGCTGCAGGTTACACGAACATGGTAAGGTCACGGGTTTTATGGTATCAAAGTACAAACGCATGTTCCAGCTCCACCCCAAGAGCTGAACTTGTATTTACCAAAAAAACCAAACAAACAAAACAAAACACCCCACCCACATTAAGCACTGTGCACCTCAGCAGTAAGGTTCCCGAATACCTGGGGTGCACTTTGACGATCTCCTCCCAGAGCTGCAGAGAGGTGACCTGCCGGGGCACCCAGAGGCTCTCGCAGCGCAGCCCCGCCAGCTCCGCGCTCCTGGCGAAGTACAGCACCGAGACCTGCGCGGGGAACAAGCGCCCAGCGGGGTTACGGGGCCTACTGAGAAAACACACAAGCTGCTGCACATTAACATACCCGAAAAACAGCTAAACGAAAGACCGAAACCAAACCAGCGCGAGGAAAAGCTTTCCCTGGCTTTTTAAAATGCTGGTGAGCTCTGCCGCCTTCCTCCTGCCCCGTCGGTCAAGAGGAGAGCAGGGAGAAGGGCGGAGGGGAAACAGCGCGGCCCCGGGTCCCGCAGCCCAGGCCTCGCCCGCCCGGCACCTCTGCCCG
>NW_009952478.1:31595-34711 GCF_000747805.2 Chaetura pelagica | reverse complement strand
CTGCCGCGGGGCCTTCACCTGCATGGGGAAGTGAAGGAGGTGGGTAGGGGTCCCCGGAGGCGGAGGGTTTGGGTGTTGGGGCGGATCAAAGGGTGAGAGACTTTGGCTTTGTCGCCCCAGGCGCCCGCTGTAACTTTGGGGACTCTACCTTAAAATCCAGGTTTTCACATGGGCTCAGTCCCCAGGGTGTCTGGGGGTTACAGAGGATCACAAACAAACATTACACGTCGGCTGCCTTGCACACATTATACGTACACTGCCCATTCACATAATGGGTTTACGTATCAAAGTGCTGCTTCAGGTTGTGGGGGTAGGTCCGGTTTCAGGGTGGAGATTCGGTAGCTTCTGTCTCCCCTTGCACAACTGTTCTCCTTCAGCAATTGTCTGCATGGAGGGAGCACAAAGAGCCCTGCCCAACCGCCCGCGTCCTGGCACCAGGAGGAGCGGGAGGCCACGCAGGGTGCACGGCAGGTGCTGCAGAGACTCCACAGGCCGCACCAGCACCCTCAAACGGCCTTGGTCCTCTTGGGTGGCCAAGGTTCGTTCTGTGCTGTTTGCCTGGTAAAACTTGAAACCTCTCAACAGTACAGGATGAACTCCTCGTGTCAGGCGTACAAGAGGGAGCTCTGCAGTTGCTGCCAGCAACAGAGTTTGTGGTCGGTAATTGTGAATAGGGTATGTAGTCAGGTGTGGAAAACATGCCCTAGCTGGATGCAGCACTGCCAGCAAAGAAAAAAAGCCCTCAAGAACTAGTATCCAGTCATCCCAAAAGATGACTGAAAAGGAACCAGGCCTTTCTGTGTAGTAATTCTTGGCTGCGAGGTACAAAGACAAAGTGATAAAGGTTTTTTAAAAATGCACAGTGGAAATAGAGTTATTTCCATGGAGCATGTATTTTGTACTAGTTGGCCAGTATGCTTAACCCTCTGCTGTTGGGAACAAAGAAGTTACTTTTTAAAACTGTATTCTTTTGTTTGTGAATTATTAACTACTGTTACAAATTGAACTGTCCTCAAGACAGCATGTGTCAAATGAATAAAATTATTGCTTTTTTTTTTTCTCTGGGCTGTGTAATTTTGGATCTATACATCTTAAATGAAATAGATCGCTTTGACAAGGTACATATGGCCTAGCAAATAGCTAACAAGTGGCTGGCACATTTTTCTGCACAAAAGATGTGCCACAGGTGCCTGCCCTAAGAGTGAAGTGGTTGGGTGTTGGGCTTAGCTGGAGCAAATTAGCCTCTCAGCCCGAAAAATAGTGAGCTTTGAAAGATTTATCTGGTTGATAAAATAAATCAGGTTACGTAGGGTTAGTTGAATTTGGAGTTAGGTCCACTATGAAATAAGAAGAGAGAAGTTACTGGCAGTAAATTTCTGAATTTTCTTTACTTGAGCTCAAGCTCATGACTCACCTAAGCCAAATCTTCGTAATTTTAAAGGAATGGGTCAGTCCTCAGCCTTGCGTTGCATGACTTAGGTAAAGGCAAAATTTGTGCCTCGAAAGCCTAGGAATAGAGTAGGATTTGGGATTCAGGCAATCTATTAACTATGTTCTGGAATGGATAAAAAGGTTAAAAGTTCTTAAAAGCAGGAATTAAGCTGGGATGTAATACGAATGTTGAAAGCAAGTCGTTCCCTATATATCTCTTAATTCTGAAGGTCTTTTGTTTCAGGAACATCAGCTGTAGCAAGAAGTTGACTACTACACTGCTTGTTTGCAAGAATGAGTTAAATTCAGATTCCCTTTTTGTTTGTTTGGCTTCTTGTGTGGGGTTTTTTGGGAGTACAGATACCTACCTAAGATGAAATGAGAGGTGTATGTAGCCCTGGAGGAAATATATCTGCTCTGTAGAGATTGGGATTTCAGAACCATCTCTTTATTATTTCTACAGGATAATTCCATGTAATTTTCCCTTCAAATGATTTCTGTTTTGAATCCTTCATTCAAGCACCATTTGGAGTGCAATTGTTTGGAGCTGCAATGTATAACCTCTAGTTCTGAAGTGTTACTTACTGAGTCTAATGTTTTGAATTAAATCTTGTCCTGAGTCATGGAGCCTTCGCTTTAGCTAACAGGTATGTGTGCATCCTCCCGCAACAATTTGTAAATAAGCCTCTGAGAATGTTTTGGGATTTCTTTTTAATTTTAAAAGTTATGATTAAGCCCTCCAAAGCAGGCATTTTCTATCCCCCTTTCCAACCTTTCTTTGTTTTAATGAAGTTTATACTGAAAAAGTGCAAAGCTTACTGAACGAAATTTCCTTGCACTACTTAACTGAACCTTGGTTTAAGAGAAATTAAAATCTAATAATACTAAGAAGAGGGAAATGGTGAGGAACTGTTATTCCTATTAATTTACTTCTTATTTACCAGCATCAAACTTTGAACTTGATGATATAGCTGGAGTGTAATCAGACACTAAGCTTACAGTCTAAGGCACTGGTTCTGCAGTGTGCTGTTGAATGGAGAGAACCACAGCAAAGTCAACAAAACTTTAAGCAGGTACACTAGTCTGCTAGTACTAAGCTAATTTTGTAATTACTTATGGCAAGAATTGGTATAAAACATGACTGGACGCACTGCAAAAAATGAAGAGGAATGTGCTAGAGATATTATTAATCTTATTTCTTTTTACCAGTTGTTTACTTAGTGTCACTGCAGCAGAAATTACTATCTGGGACTGCACAAGATTGTGATTGTTTAACCTCTAGTAGATTTTCTGTTTCCTTTTGTTTTCACTTTAGACTCTTTCTCAGGACTGTTGGCTATAAATCGTGAGTTACTGCTCTAAAGTTTGCCTTTATACTTATGAAGTCTTCAGAGTACTCCTTTTAGTCTGGTTTTACTGTTGTGAAGAATTTAAGTTGTGTTGGCATCTTTGTTATACACCTAAGATGCATGTTGATGTTGTTGCATAACACTATATTTTGAAGAATAGGCAAAAGTCCTGTATTTGACCTTCCTGAAATAAACAGGAAAAATAAAAATTATCATTATCTGGAGTAACCTTTCATTGTCTTTTGCACCCTTCATTTGTCTTGGACAGCTAGCCAGATCTGAAGTCAGTTTAACATTAACCTGCTGCTATTGAGTTCATTTTCAGAAAAAAAAAAA
>NW_009952478.1:21090-31440 GCF_000747805.2 Chaetura pelagica | reverse complement strand
AAAAAAAAAAAAAAAAAAAAGCTGTTTTTAATAATCTAGGATAGAAATGTGAGAAATATACAAGAGATATGTCACCATAAATTCCAATAATTCCACTGAATTCAGGTGTGGATTTGGCCTCAAGCATGTCAATGCTTGTAATAATCTGGAAAACATATCCTTCCTATTTTGGGAGGAATCACAGAATTGTCAGTTGCAAGGCACCTATAGAGATCATCTAGTCCAACTCCCTTTCTAAAGCAGGATCACCTAGAGCACATTACTCAGGGCTGCATCCAGGTGGGTCTTGAATATCTCCAGAAAAGGGAACTCCACAACCTCCGTGTGCAGCCTGTTCCAGTGGTCTGTCATACTCATTGTAAAGAAGTTTTTCCTCATATTTAAATGGAATTTCCTGTTTTCCAGCTTGTGCCCATTGCCCCTTGTCCTGTCACTGAGAACTACTGAAAGGGGTCTGGCTCCAGGATGATGGAAGGAGAGCTGTTCCTTGAGTTTCCACAGTGAAAGAATGGGGAGAAAAAGAATGAAAATATTAATTTATCAGAGGCACTCTGACCTCTAAGATTCCTTTGTGTGAGGTGTATGTGGCCATTTGACCAATGTCTTTAACATTCCCCTTGGCACTCTTTGAAATTGTCTATTACAAAACAGATGGTGCAGTAGTTACTTTTTGAAGGGCTTGAAGAGCATGACCACATCTGGAACTAATCTTTAGCTCCCTAAACCAATACATCACCCAGTTTTGAGAGGGCCTTCCAATATAAATGCATTGCACAAGTACAGAGAATGAATACCCAGCTTTAAGGCAGAATGTAAGCAGTCTGAAGCTGTAATTCATAGGCACAAAACTCTTTATGTTCAACTGTCTCATTTATGGCAAGCTTTTTCTACAAGAATTTATTTCAATTTTCAGTGGGCAACAGCAGTAAGTAAAACATGCAGCTTCTTAAATGAGATTTTAAAAAACCAACACATAAATTTTCAGATTTTGAATAAAGGATTTTCCTTTAAGGTTGACAGCTACATTATTCCTAAAGAGATGACCTCTTTCATTTTCATACTGTCCTTTGCCCCAAAGGATAGCTAAATGTTGTATTAAAGCAGCGTACACACCACCATCATTCAAATAAAGCTAGCTGTGGAGTTTTGGGTGATTATGAAGCAGTCTAACATACCCTCTGAAAAATGATGGAAGAGGGCAGTAGGCTATTCAGTGATGATGTTGAGGTAAAAGCTGTTTCAGCCATCTCTGATGCCAAAGCAAAGAACAAGTTTTATCCCATAGAACTTAATGTTTTAAAATGCCTGGTACTTAACTACCTGGCTAATATTTGATATGGATAGTCTAAATATTTAAAGTATCAAATGTGTTGCCTGACTTTATAGAAAAAAATTGTATTAGCAAAAATGCATTACTTCCTGTAAAGGCACTGAATTCATGGAACAAAGTAGCTGTAAGAGCAGACAATTTTGAATGCTATCAAATCTCAAGTTGTATGTTTAAAAATATGAGATTTCTCTTTTGTTGCTAGTATTTAGCTTCTGTGCTTTTCTGTCCTTAGTTTTACACAACCTAGACATGAAGCACCTGCAGATAAATAATACGTTGTTAGTTTATATTTCCAGATTAATCTGTTTGCCCTCTAATTATTATAATGTGTAAGAATTTGAAACATTTGAGAAGGAAAGAAATATTTCACAATATGCATTTGCTGAAGCCAGTAGAATCCTGGAGGAGTTACTCTGATCTCTGTGTGCCTGATGAAAATAAACCAAAGTAGACAGTTGTCAGATTAGAGACTGCAGCTACTTTATCTATCTATTCTTTATAATAATTGTAGCTGCTTTGCTCAGCATGAAAATGAAAGTGTAGCTGAAGTTTTTACAGTATTTCAGATTAGTATCTTTGCCTACCTCTGGGGGCTTGGACAGCACAATTGTGGTAGGATATTCTGCAAATGACAGTCTGTCTTAGATTCTGGTTTTACCACATGATTAATTCTTCCAATATCTGTTAGAAGTATTCTAGTGGGTTTGCCTTAAATCTTTTCCTTATGCTTAAGATGTAAAGATTATATATCTGATTGTGTAGAGTGCTGGGCTTGTATTTAAACATCCTGATGAATTCTACACTTAAATTTCAGCATTTTTTAGTAATGCAGTAGCAAATGCAAACACTTATAAACCCTCCAAAGAGACTGTGGCACGAGATCTGTTAGTGACCCTGGGTGCTGGCTGCAGCTTGCATCATGCCATATTCCCTTACCTACCATTCCTGATGTCTACAGAAGACCCTTGCTGACAGCCTGCAGATGTTCACTGTTGTACAGTTAATACATAAAACGGATTAAGTGATCATATTGGAAGTGACATATGCTTTTCACTCACCTGTTTCATACATTTGCAGAAAAACATAGCTAGGGCCTGACTGATAATGTCTTGCACTGAGGTTGATCAAGCTGGAATGATTTCCACCAGCTGTATCTCCTGTGCATGTTCAGCTTTTTTCTGTGTTGGCTGACAATGTTAATGCTTTCTCTATACATAAGAAAGGCCTTTTATTCAAGAAATATTATATACTGTTGAAATTGTTTCCAAACTCTGGAAAAATATTTTATTATTAGTTCTGTACGCCAACCACTTGGTAACTTTTACTTTTTAATGTGAATCAATAGTTTTTTTGAGGGAGATAGACTGTGTCTTTGCAGTTAATAATGAGTTCAGTTTTGTGTTTCAGATTTACAGTAAGACCTATGCTGTATCCTGGCATCCAACAAGAAAATTCTGCTTACAACTAAGTAATACAGGATTGCCCACACCATAAGCAAATAATGAGAGCCTGTCTTAAATAAACTGTCCAAATTCTTTGTGCAAAACAGAGAGGCTGAAGTTTCTATGGCTTTGTTTTGGCTAAAATTTTCATTTTCTATTATATATAAGGACACATATATCCACACGAGGGCACCAGCTGACATCTTATTCTCAGACCCATGTCTAGTCTGTTTCCAAAAGGAGCATGTCAATCAGTGGCCACTCCAACTCTATACTTACAAAGGTAATGTGAAGATTGAACTCTTAAATGTTACATTTCCCAAGTTTTGTTTTATTACTTTTTGTTTCTTAGGGCAGCAGTTATATTTACCTTCCCTGAACTCTACATTCAACAGAAATCTTGAAATAATTTTTAATCATGTAGAGATGTGGGAAAATTAAGTTTTTTTAAATAAATATAAGGCTTTTTTAGCCTGGTTACATAATGGAATGTTAGTGAACTCTTACTAAAATTTGTAAAGTTTATTATTTCCTAGCTTTAAAAGGAGAACAAAAATCCCAAGGTTTCAGCCTCATTTTTATCAAATCCACAAAAATATGCAACCAACAACCATTCCATTTGTAGAAGTTATACAATCTTTTTTTACAAGGGAAGAGTAATTAGTGCTCTACTTTGGCTTAGGCTGGGGATTCAGGACTAAAAATGTCCACTTGCTGAACTCAAAGAATGCTGACCAACATAAACACAGTACAGGAACAATCACATTTCCTCTGCCAGTTCTGAAACCATCAGGCAATCAAAACTGCAGAGGCTTGAGGCTTTCTTCAGGGGCCAGCAGGCTGCATTCATGAAGAGGATGTAATAATGTATTAGCTAAATAGGAAAGGCTACCCAAGCAGCCTGCAAGGTTATTTTACAGAGGTGACTCCACACAACATGAAGTGATATAAAGGATATTTTTCTTTGAACTCAACAGCATTTTGAAGGAAAGAGAAACTTGTCAGGAACTTCCAAAACATTTCAGAGGGTATTCGTAAAAGCTCTGTTAGCCTAGTGAGACTAATCTTCCTAGACTCTTAAGCAGTGGGAACCCATAGGCTTTTCCAGAGAGTGATTCAGAAGAACCAAATAAACTTCTCTTGCTTGCCCCTGGCCAAAGCTTGTGTCTCCATTGACTGTTGGGGTGGTCTAAAGAAATTGGCCTCTTGGGGCTAATCGTGGTCTTAGTGAATACTATCTACTGGTGACAGAAAAACAAAATACCATTATTTAAAGATTAGAGATACCATGGCATAGTTTAGTCATTTGGAGTGGGGAAAGCTTGGGAAAATATTCTCAGCAGAAAGTTAGAGTTGGAAAAATCAGAGAAGGTGTTGAGCTGAGGACTATTCTCAGTCCTTATTGCCACACAGGTACGTAGACAGAAGCATGTATCATAGTATGAGAACAGCCTTGACCATTGGAGCAGACATTAAAATATTGTGAAGATGCGAATCTACTGGAAATTGTGATGAAAAGTAGTGACTTCAAAGAATCTTTAGTTTATTTCTTCTAAGAAAAAAATATAATTTGGAAGGATTATATCTTCTCTTGCAAGCTTTACGGAAGTGCTCTTATGTCCAAAATCCGCAAGTGACTATTTTTATGAAAGGAAGAAGTAAGATCCCTCCCTGCATCACCTATGAACTTATGTATCAAAAAGTTCTCCATCTCAGTGTCCACTAAGTAAAAATTAGATGCATGCCAGGAAATGCAAATGCAAAGTTATTTATGTAAATGTACCATTATTTTGGGATATTCTCTTGTCACCAGAGATATGTTAAATTATTATTTCCTTTCTTCAGATATTACCAAGAGAAATGCAAGAGATGATTAATGGATGCTTACAGATTCTGTAGGCCCCAGCAAGTGTATCTAGTACACTATCAATGATAGCTGCATGTCTGGGGAAGGGAAGCAGAATGAGTGGTGTTTGGTTATCTTCTTGCATTGCTTTTTTTCTGAAGCACCTTTAAGGGAAATTAACCAGAAAAGCCTTTAAGAGTTACAAGTGTTACAATTAAATAGGTTCTGGTTGATCCATAAAGTGGTTATTCAGCTATCTAGAAGGCCAGATTAGGTACACATATATTCATAAACTGAAAAGCTGCATACCTGGGAGACACCAGAAGATTTCTGAATATTATACATAACTAATTTTAACATAGGTCAGAACTCAGTTAAGTTCAATGTAGGTGATAATACGCGAGAAAGAAAGACTTCTGAAAGAAGACACAGCTAATGGTGCATGACAGTGGACCTGAGACTTGAGCATGCACACTGAGACAAAAAAAAACAATGCAGAAAATGTTGCTGAGTAAAACCCTGAGAGGGTCAGTACCTTTAGCACTGTGGAAGTGTTCATACCTGTGGGGAATTGTAAAGCTGGTAACACTGCGTGCCAGGATATGTTTGGTGCATGTAAGTAATGGCCTTGAGTTAAAGTGGTACTGACAACTCAGAGGAAATTTTTAAGACATTGCAGTAACTAAAAGAGCTAGGATAAGAATGAAAAATAAAAGACTATGAACTAAAGCTGAAGCACAGAGTGGAGGCAATACTGGCTGTGGTTGCAGTGGTTTAACAGTTGTTTAACAGGCCTTAATTTGTTGCATAAGCTTCTCCTATAGTTAACGAAGAGGTAGAGACATCTTTAGAAACCACGTCAGGTCTTTTATACTGAACTAACTTTGATACTTACCCTGGGTAAGGTATCTGCTGTCTAGAGGCAAATGTGGAGTTTTACTGACTGCAGAGGGATTATCTAGGACTAGATTAGACCCCTAACTTGTAGCTAAATTGAATATTCCCATCAATTTGTAGGTGGTATTCTGCATTTACAGCTCATGGCTGAATAATGATCACTTATGCATGACTTATAACTCTAAATAAGAAAATTTTAATAGTTATACACTTTCTCGTATTTAGTATGTGGAGACCCAGGTACTAAATATGATACAAAATAATGTCACCAGTGTGGCACAGGAGAAAGCAGTGCAGTAGATGAGCTATCCAGATGCATTGCTCATGCATGTGTGAACAAAGAGTGCAGGCTTTGAACTCAAGTCCTTGTACTGGCAAGTGGCAACTATGGAAACAATTTAGAAGTAACCACAGAGGTCATGTGTGGTATTTTCCTTGCTAACACTCTCTTGCTAATAGATATTCAGTGAGAGCATGGATCTTCAAGAGCTTCTCTTCCTTAGAAGTTCAATTCACAAATAGAGTAAATTGGTTCAAATGAACCATTTCACAAACTGAATCCAAACATGTTAACAACATGAAAGTTGTTTGATAGAAGCCCTAGAGACTCCTAAGAGGTTCCTGCTTTTTCAGTGTTGCATTTGGAACAATGCTTTTCAATAATTAGAGGGAAAAATAACAGGGAAAAAAAATCAATCTGTTTATTAAAAGGATAATCCTTCCATGAGCAAAAGCATTGTCGTATTTTGCATGGGTTAATTTAGATGACTTATCAGATATCCCTACAATGGAAATGGAAGTTGTAGTATGATTGTTAAAGATATTAGGCCAAACTGCTGTTATCACAGTTTTTTCCCAATTACCAAGTAAAGATAGTTATTTGCTAGTGCCAATGATATTTGAGTAGAATTGTGGTGTTGCTTTTTTGTTGGTTTTTCTAGCTCAGGGCACATCCCAGTTATTTTTCCCCAGCACATTTCTGCCTCAGGGCAGTCCTTAGCCTGGACTTCTCCAGGCCTTCTGAATTTTTTATTTTTAATAAGTATACATACAATTTTATTTAACAAATATATATTCCTACAGCCAAGGAACTGCCACCCCTTTTTCCAGGCAGCGGCAGGAGGACCTGGACATACTTGTTCCTGGATGGTGGTTGCTCTGAAGAACCAACAGCAGCAGCCCTTTTATTCCCACCTTTGCAGTGAGTCTAAGTACACTGCAGAATTATTCAAGAGAGTGGTAAAAGTGTTGCCCAAAATGTCTTTAGAGAAGCATGCTAATGTACAGCAACTTTACAGAGCTTTCAGAATTGCAGACCTGGGTCTTTATTTTCGAGAACTGATATTCCTCAATTAAATTACATAGGACTGAAACGAATAATGAATATTGATTAAAATACATTGATGTCTCTTTGCCTTTCCATTTTAGATGCAGAAGAAAAAACAGTACTGAAATTCAGAGTTTCCTAGCTGGCCAGAATTTATAGCTAATCATAAGAACAGTCTTGTCACTTCCTCTTAAGCTGATACATCTAAAGCGTCTGCTTAATATATACAGTGTTTTGTCCACAGTCTTGAGTTTCATATAGCTTTCTACAAAGAGTGCATTTACAGTCTCTTTTGAAGAACATAATACCCTTTAAGTATTGCAGATAGCCAGTTAGTGATCACTCGTGTTTTGATAATGAGCAGTTACATGTCAGTCAACCTGATGCTAATGATAAATGGCCTTGTGTTAAAAGGCTAACATAAGTATTTTGTTGCTGTAGTATGTACACATGTAGCATTTCTATTTCTGTAAGCACTTTCAGCTAATGTAGCCAACCTTGCCATCAACTGTGATAACTGTTGAAAGCTGACTAGCCCCAGCCAAAAAAACTGTGCAAAGAAAGTGCATTGGTTCACCGTGCAGCTGCACAGACATTGATGCCAGCTCAGGAGAGAATGTACAGGTGGCAACAAGCAGTGGGAATGTGGGATAATTTATTTCAGGAGAAGTGTGGGGTTTATGCCAAAATAAACTGCTCATGGTCTACTGACTAAGAGTTGCCAATATAATGATAATATGTAAGTAGAAACTCACACTGATAAAGTATTTAGTTATTTATTTATAAATTTAAGAACAGAAAAGTAAAGCCAGATTTAAGAACTTCAGGTGTCTGATACCAGAATGCAATTGTTCTCTGAATATTAAATTTAAAAGAAACACTTAAAGATTTGTGCAGAAAGATGGGCATGCAGTTGTCAAAGAAATGAAGATGCAAGTTGATGAGGTTGTTTGCATTTCATCTGCTGTCCATGCACATCATTAGCTGACCTATACAGCTGGGGTCAGGGGTCTGGTACCCCCAGATATGGGCCGTGATTTTGGGCAGAGCTAGGCATGGTACCTTGGAAGTAAAATTGTCCAGAGAGTAAGTCTAGACCCTGTGATTGGTTCATCCAATTAAAAACTCACAAGATTTGTTTAAATAAAAAAGTGTTATTTGAAGTTACAAGGAGAAATTGCTAGAATACCAAGTAACCTCCTACCATTAAGGGGGGGCCTATGGATTACTCAACTAATCTGGAATAAAGCTTTCCCTGTAAAAGTAAACTCTCCAAAGTAGAAATTGATATGGAATTTCCTTTGGGCTCAGTACTCAGATCTCAG
The DNA here is from genome assembly GCF_000747805.2 of Chaetura pelagica. Classification (NCBI taxonomy): domain Eukaryota; kingdom Metazoa; phylum Chordata; class Aves; order Apodiformes; family Apodidae; genus Chaetura; species Chaetura pelagica. Next base: position 23,273 of record NW_009952478.1, on the reverse strand, counting down.
ACCTGGGAAATGAATGTGATCTATAACAAACCTAATAGGGCTTAAATGCTACACAGCCCCCTCCAGTGACCCCAAGGTAATAATTCTTTTCTTCGGTGCTTCTGTTGCTACTTTTCCTTTGGTAAAAGTATCTTGGGAATGGTTCTCAGGACTCACAAAAAATGCCTTATTTTAGACCTTTCCTCCTGAACTCCCATCTCCGTTTCACACAGCTCCGGCATCAGTCCAATTTCAAACTGGTCATGTCCAGTTTCAGGCTCTTTATTACTAAGGATGAATGATACACACATTCACCCATACATAAATTAATATGGTTAGTGTGGTGAGTGGGAGCCTGTAGCTTACAAACTATACTAGATCTGAGCTTTTGTTTTGGATCTTTCTCCTGGATTCGAACAAAGAACGCTGTTTGATTTCTAAAATAAATGTTGTTCAGTGTAGTGATAACTTTTTGCCTGCAGCACGATGAGTAGAGTTGTCGGCTCAAAGAGTCAGTTTTACAATCTAGTGTATGTGGCAAGGGATATAGTGTATATGAGGAATGTCATTTAGGAATCACTTTTACAATCTTGTCCGTTTTTTACTCTTGGTCTGTGGAATTCCTGGTTTGTAGACTCTCTTGGAATCTCACAGATTGTGAAACTGAAGGTACAGAGACAGAACTAACTTCAAGTAATTACTGACCAGTTTTAATATCAGTTATGTCTCATGTGGACCTGTTTTAGGTTTTCACAATTCTCACTGACCCAGCAGAGATCAAGAAAATTTAATGCTTGATGCAAATGACAGCACCACGTACCTATACATGCAAGCTGTGAAGAGTTTTTACCTTGGCATTGTCTGTTGGTGAACAGAAATCTGTCTTTTTGCCTCTTCCAACTGTGATTTCTTCTGTTTTGTCTCTTCAAGATGCTAGGACAAATCATAGCATGTTGTTCTCTATGTCAAAGAGCAGCTGATGTGCATGGAGCTCTCCCTGGAGATGAATGAGGAGCCAACAGAAAGCTTATGGGTTAAAATTAAGGGGAAGAAAGGCCAAGGTAACATCATGGTGGGAGGTTGCTACAGGTCACCTGAGCAGGAGGATAATATAGATGAGGCACTACATAGACCGATGGGAGCAGCTTCACATTCACAAGCCATGGTCGTCATGGGAGACTTCAGCCACTCTGACATCTGTTGGAAGAACAACTCTGCTAAACAGAAACAATCCAGGAGCTTCTTAGAGTGGAAGGATGACAACTTCCTTTTCCAAGTAATCAAGGAACCAACAAGGAGAGGTGCTGTGCTAGACCTTGTCCTTACCAACGAGGAAGGGCTGGTGAGGGGTATTAAGCTCAAGGGCAGCCTGGGTTGTAGTGACCACGAAATGGTGGAGTTCAAGATGCTTAGCGCAGCAAGGAGGACTCACAGCAAGCTTACTACTCTTGACTTCAGAAGGGCAGATTTCAGCCTCTTCAGGGATCTGCTCAAGAGAGTGTCTTGGGGTAACATGCTGGAGGGTAGAGGGACCCATGAAAGCTGGCTGATATTTAAGGATGACCTTTTCCAGGCCTGAGAGTGTTACATCCTAACTAAGGGGAAGTCAAGTAGAAACACCAAGAGGCCAGCATGGATGACTAAGCAGCTCCTAGAAAAAGCTCAAACGTCAGAAGGACCATACGGGATGGAAGCTAGGACAGGTATCCTGGGAGGATTACAGAGGCGGTCTGAGCAGCTAGGGATCAGGTTAGGAGAGCCAAATCCCTGCTGGAATTAAATCTTGGAAGACATGCTAAGAACAATAAGAAAAGCTTCTTTAGGAGTGTAGGAAAGAAAAGGACGTCCAAGGAGAGTGTAGGCCCTCTCCTGAAGGAAATGGGCAAGGTAGCAACACAGGATATTGAGAAGGCTGAGGTTCTCAATGACTTCTTTGCTTCAGTCTTCTCTGGCAAGTGCTCCAACCTCAACACAAAGGCCACAGAAGGTGAAAGCAGGGACTGGGAGAGTGAACTACCCCCCACTGTAGGTGTAGGGCAGATTCATGACCATCTAAAGAACCTGAAGGTGCATGAAGCTGTGGGATCTGATGGGATTCACCCACAGATCCTGAGGGAGCTGGCAGATGCAATTGCTAAGCCTCTGTCCATCATGTTTTGAGAGGTCGTGGCAGTCTGGTGAGGTTCCTGCTGATTGGAAAAAAG
>NW_009952478.1:14504-20325 GCF_000747805.2 Chaetura pelagica | reverse complement strand
CAGGGGGGTTGGAACTTGATGATCTTTGAGGTCCCTTCCAACCTTAATGATTCTATTCTACACTTGCTTTTGGCAGCTCTGGGGAAAAATTTGTGTCCTTCTATTCAAAGACCAGTATTTGAAGAGACTGTATACAACTGTGCCATGTATTGCCAGCATATGAATGAGATAAAGAAGTATCAGCTGGAATACAAAAGCAGGATAGCTTTCTTTAAAAAACTGCATCATCAGTGTTTATCTTAATGCTTCTGAAATACTCTCTTGACACCTGTCAAAGATGTTTTCTTTTTAAAGTGAGACTACTGGGGTTTCAGTGACATTGCTACACTTCAGTAAATGCAGAGAAAGGGGTCTCAGCTTTATTAGAAAATAAAGTGGAAAAATGTAAATTGTCAAGAACAGATTGTATTTCATTCTGTAGGTACTTAAGTACTTCAGGTCGAGTAACCATCTTTTAAACTAAATATTTCCTAGTGAATGAGAGTTTTCACAGCACTGCTACTCCAAGATGAAACCTAAAATATTATTAAAATCCATAAAATTATGCTAGTAAATACCCTTTTTAAGAGGAGTTCATATCATTTCATTGCCTTGCAGACTAAAGCAGGCTTGATCACCATGATCTAAAGGCTTAAAAAAGAGGGCATGAAAGCTCAAAATTTTCTGGCAACAGACCCTGTTAGCATTCATGGTAAGTATGATACCGAGAGGTGTTTTAAGGAAAAATAAATAATGCAGATGTCTTTGTCCACACTGTTGCATAAAGCATATACACTTCTGCAGAAGAAACATAATACCTGTAGGTGAGAAATCTGGATGGATATTCCCTCATGTGTGCTTGTCACTGCATTCTGCAGCATAACTCTCCCAGAATTTATATACCTGAGTCATTAATGTGCTGGGAATTCACTAGCCTTCCCTGGAGAGAGGGACAACCATACTTCATTTCACTGAGCAGTCCCGGGGGAATAGAAACCCTGGGGTGGGATGTACAAAGTTGCAGAGTATATGACAGGGAAATAGTAGCTATTAATAATATGCAATTATACATATGCAAGTCCAGAGTAGAACCATTAAGATGATCCTAGAGCTGGAGCACCACTCCTGTGAAGACAGGCTGAGAGAGTTAGGGCTTTTCAGCCTGGAGAAGACAAGGCTCCAGGGTGACCTTATAGCAGCCTTCCAATATCTGAAGGGGGCCTACAGGAAAGCTGGGGAGGGACTTTTTACCTGGGTATGTCGGGATAGAGCAAGGGATAATGGTTTTAAACTGGAAGAGGGTAGATTTAGGTTAAACATTAAGAAGAAATTATTTACTGTTAGGGTAGTAAGGCACTGGAACAAGTTGCCCAGGGAGGTTGTGGATGCCTCCTCTCTGGAGGGGTTCAAGGCCAGGTTGGATGGGGCTTTGTGCAACCTGGTCTAGTGGGAGGTGTCCCTGCCCTTGCAGGGGGGTTGGAACTATATGATCTTCTAGGTCCCTTCCGACCCAAACCATTCTGTGATATTATACATTTTACAACTACTTCAAATTCAGTATCTCTGCTTGGTAAAATTTGGGACTGGGTTATTTTTATACCACTTGCCTTTAACTGTTGTTATGTAACAACAATATTAGCCATTACATCAGTGTTACACTTGATCATGGATAGAGAACAGGATAGTTGCTGTAAACAGACTCAGGAAGCAGGGATCAGTAGCAGAATTCGTTTAAACTGACCCTGACAATGAAGTGGTCTCATCACTCTGCAGGCAGGGCCCATTAAAATAATAGTTTATTTTCCTTACTGTTTTTGAGACACCAAAACCTTGTCAGCCTTGAAACAGAATAAACTGCCAGGAGTGTAGTTGTTTTGAGTAAATATTCCCAGAGTTTCAACATACCATGGATGGCAATGACGTCCCTTTTGGTGTTTGTTGTCCAAATTCCAATACACAATGCTGAGTGTAAAACACAAAAATGTAGGTTACTCTGCAACAGATTCATGCAAAGAAAACAGGATTCTTAGTAGCTTTCTTATCTGCCCATTTATTTTAATTTTGCTCTTGCATCTCTTCAGAGTTTCCAGCTATGCCATTTTCTGAAAAGGCTGCTCTTCAAAGAACAACTTTTTCAAGGGGTAAAAAAATAAAAAATAATTCTGTAACATGCCTTTCTAGTTTCCATTAAAAGAAAAAAGAATTTTTTAAAAATCACCTTTTTCCCCATCTCTTCCAGGAAAGGCTTAGGCAAGATTGTATTTTATTGTAATTTATTTTTTTATTTAGGGAGCAAGCACTGAACTGCTGAATCAGTTCAAGATAACTGGACACCTGCTATTACTCTGGGAATTACTCACTGAAGATGCTAAGGAAAATATTTTCAGAACACTGAAACAGGTTCAGGCAAACTCTCGAACAGGTTGCCCAGATGGGGAGTCTCCATTCAGAACTCAAGTAGGCAAGGAACTCAACAACATCTGACCTGATATTGAAAGTAGTTCTGCTCTGAGCAGGCTGGGTGATGTCCCAGGGTCCCTTCCAGTGTCAATTCTTTAATGAATCCATTATTTTGAGGGCTTGGACTGAAAGTGTTAATTTCTTGGACTCTTACACTTCAGTTCTCAACAAATGCCAGTGCTCAGGACCATACACTTACTGCCTACTCCAACTTATCAGCCCATAAATGAGGCCTTATAACTGTGGCGGAAAAAAATTAGAGAGCCAGAGGATTTTTACAAATGAAATGGGTATTTAAAAAGTAGGACACTTTTCCTAGGAATCTAGGTAAGAGGTAGATAATCTTAGACACCAATAATAGAAGGTGGTTTTCTTTCCACAAAAACTATCTTTGTAGCAGCCTAACACCATTTTCTTGAATGAGTTTAACACTGATCTATATATTCTTGACATCAGAACCAGGTCATTGTTTCTTAATAGCCTGGATGCTAAAATACTTCACTGTGGTGGCTGTACTAACTGCAGTTTCATATGGTCAGTGGTAATCATAGAATCATAGAATCATAGGGATTGGAAGGGATCTCAAAAGATCATCTAGTCCAACCCCCCCTGCCAGAGCAGGGTCACCTAGAGTACACCACATAGGAACGCATCCAGGTGGGTTTTGAATGTCTCCAGTGAAGGAGACTCCACAGCCTCTCTGGGCAGCCTGTTCCAGTGCTCTGTCACTCTCACAGTAAAAAAAATTTTTTGGATATTCACCTTGAACCTCCTATGCTCCAATTTGCACCCATTACCCCTTGTCCTATCACTGGTCATCACTGAGAAAAGCTTAACTCCACCTCCCTGACACTCACCCCTTACATATTTGTAAACATTGTTGAGGTTACCCCTCAGTCTCCTTTTCTCCAAGCTAAAGAGACCCAGCTGCCTCAGCCTTTCCTCATAAGGGAGATGCTTCACTCCCTTAATCATCTTTGTAGCTCTGCGCTGGACTCTTTCAAGCAGTTCCCTGTCCTTAAATAATGTTTGCAATCAGCCCTGAGAAAGGAGAAAACCATTAGGTTCTTTTTTTTTTTTTTCTACAGCTGAGGCATGGCCTAGATTTTTTATTTCTGTCCAGATGTAGAGTTTGGTCCACAAAATGCTGATCCATAGCTGGAAATAGCCTTTTTCAGGCTCTTCCTGTATGGATTTTTTTTTTTCTTCACCCATTAGGTTGAAAACTATTCAGTTGCAGAAAATGTCGTTATTTGTGTATCTTCCTTGGAGAGAAAGAGACCTGGTTCCCTATTTGACCTATTTTTATGGGTTTCTTTCAGACCTCTCAACATTGTTTCTTGTGGGCTGAGTCTCTGGGGAATGTAAGAAACAAAGACTGGCACTTTTTTTTGCCTGTAGTGCTGAGCAGCACTCTGGCTTCTCTGGTTACCATATGTCCCAACATGCAAGTGCATGGTGCCAGCTCATGCAACGACATGCATTATGCTATTGCCTGAATAAAAGTGTCACATAGGATTCAGCTGCATTGCTGCTTTTTCCTCTCATTCTTCTTCAGTTTTATGCATGTAGAGTTAAGGTGGGGCATAAGCTGAATGCAAAGGTCTGATTCACCCAGTTTAACTGAGGGACTTAAATTAGGAGCGTATTGCCCTAAGCTACCTTAACAGTCTGTTAAAAAAGAGTGGCATATTGCAGGGCGAGTTAGGAGTGAACTGAATAACACTCTGGAAAGATTTTCCCTACTCTTTCAAGAGGTAGTTAACACTGAATACATTCCCGATTAAACTACCCGGCCAGCTACCTGAGGTTAAGTGAAGTGAAACCAGCCTAAGTAAAAATGATAACAAATCCAGGCATAATTGTCTCTACTCTCCTCTTGTGGTTTCTGACTGGAATATTGATTCCAGTTCAGGAGCCTCCAACATAAGAACAACACAGAGTTCTTGGAATGAGTCCAGGGGAGGGCCAAGAAGATGATCCAAGGGCTGGAGCACCTCTCCTATGAAGACAAGCTGAGAGAGTCAGGGTTGTTCAGCCTGGAGAAGATTTCTAGTGAGACCTCAGAGCAGCATTCCAGTACCTACAGGAGGCCTACAGGAAAGCCAGGGAGAGACTTTTTAAAAGGACATGTAGTGATAGGATGAGAAGTAACAGTTTCAAGGTAAAAAAGGGTAGATATGGGTTAGATACTAGGAATAAAATCTATACTGTGAGAGTGGTGAGACACTGGCCCAGGTTGCCTAAAAGAGCTATGGATGCCTTATTCCCAGAAGTGTTCAAGACCAGCCTGGATGGGGCTTGGAGCAACCTGGACTTATGGAAGGGGGACTATGCAGGGGGGTTGGAGCTACATGATCTTTCAGGTTCTTTCCAGCCTCAATCATTCTATTATTCTAAGAATCCCAGACAGTCCAAGCAACAATCTTGCTTTCCTAGCAGCCCATCATGCCTGGCCTATTTAACTTTTCTTCTGTTCTTCCAATTACCATGTACCAGTGGCACTGTCCTTAGTAGTAATATATGCCTTCCTACCCCACAATAATTATTTCTTCTCTTACAGAGAGGTTGGCAACAGCAAGCTACCTGGCATATCCCAAGGTCCAAGCCTGCTCGCAAGCAGATGCCACATACTAGAGAGGATGGGATCAGAGGAATGAAGTGGTTTTGAGAGGCAGAACAGCAGCAGACAGAGGGGAGAGATGATGAGCTGAAGAGGTGAAAGACAGGTAGAAAGTCTTAAGTTAAAAGAATATGCATCTGGTCTTTCAGGAGGAATGTAGAGCCCCTAAATCCTGGTGGGAGCAGAGCTGTGTGAGGTCTGCCTCAATGCAAACAACTGCTTTGCAAATCACCCTGTGTTTGAGCTCTTTCACTCTGTTACAGAATGGAGTTCAGCAGTAGTTCAAAAATTATCCATGAGATTCACACCCTGCTTTGGATTTGATCCTGCCAGCCCCACTTACTGGGGTTTAGAAGTACAGAAAAGGTGAAATATGAAGAATCTAAGAAGAAGGAAGAAATGGGAAGTTGACTTAGGAGGAAAGGGTAATTACAGCTGATGTGCTCTGCATTATGTAGAAATTTCTTTTTCCTCTCTTCAATAAGTATTTCCAGATCATATATCTATCTGTAATTTTGTCAACATTTAATAATTGTCTACTAGACAATACCCTGTGTGTCTCACTATCCTCCCACACTTCTGGGGTCAAAGAAGGCTTTCTCTGTCTCCTGTCATCTTTGTCAAATGTTGACCACATTTTTCCAGGAGAAGATTTCAGTCTGCCCCAGAGCAAGTCCTGCAGTTGTCTGGGACAGTTTCTGTGCCACTGAAGCTTGGGCGCATGAATAAGTGCAGTGGATCTGGTGCGCTCCTTTAAAC
>NW_009952478.1:0-14388 GCF_000747805.2 Chaetura pelagica | reverse complement strand
ATTTGGGGCCGTCTTATATCTCAGTAGAGACAGAGAGCACCTTTTAGTGTTTTGAATTTCATTTTTTTCTAAAAGACGTCTTCCTTCTTCCATAGAATGCCACTAAAGTAATATCCTGTCTTTAGGTGCCAGACTGGCTCATGGAAGAGGGAATGGAGTCTAGCAATAGTGTTTAGTTTTTTGTCTTAGAGGTTTCCAAGTTTGTCTCAGACCATCTATTTTTGTCTGTGATTATTCCACTATTAACCTTGTTATGATACCAGATTAACTTTATAAACATGTAAGTAGAGGTGGGCCCAGTTCAGCCTGAGCGCTTGTGTGTATGTTTGTGTGTTTATGTTTGCTGTTGTGTGTGAGGCTCATTTCCAAGGAATTCAAACATGGATCCAAGTCCAAAGTCCTCAGATGGTCCTTGTCACTGCAGAAGGCTAAACCAAAACAGCTGAGCACAACTTTGAAGACATTTGGATTCTAAATCCAAGTCAAAATGACTTGAATTCCTCTCCTTCTCCTATCCCTGTAATCTAGATTAAAGATAAGATGTTGGGAGCATGGGCAAAAGAAAAGAGAATATCAAGAGTTGATATTAATTGCCTCTATCAATCCCTGAAGAGTTCTCAAAATATTTATACAATCTGATGTGAGTAACAACATTAATAAACTAAATGTGAGAAAGTAAAAAGCCAGTAATTACAGCAGAGTTTAAACATCACATCTGATAAGTAACAAAGACCTCTAAATACAACAGATAAAAAAAGATAAAACAGAAAGCATAGTAGAGAAGAAAAATCAAAGCATTGTCCTCAGTGCCACAGAGATCACATTAATTAAATAACTAGTGTCTTTCCAGAAAGAAAACATCATTAAAAGCCTGGAAGAACTGAGTTCTGAATTAATTCCTCACTGACATTCAAAGCACTTCCCCCTCCCTTCCATCCCAGCATTTTTCCTAAGGCATCTTGCTTGACCCATAAAAACATGTAATTTTTATAAACAAAAAATAAACTTCTGACCAGTAATGGAAGATTAAAACTTTGTAAGAAGTAGGTGGAGTAATCAAGCCTTAAGCCAAGAATACATTCAAGGTTTGAAATAAGCTCTATGTGACTACATAGAAATTATTTATTTTTTATTGCCATTATACACAATGTTTGCTAGTCAATTATATATATAAAGTGTCAGTTACTAGCATATTTATGTGATTTAAAGGTAAAATAATTGTTCATTCTTTATGGCAGTTCTGCAAAGTAATAGAACCCAAATTTTTGCCAGAAAAGTCCCAGTCAGTGCAATTTGCAAAAGCTTGTGGTGGGTTCATTAGTTTAACCCAACTGTTTGGAAAATAAAACATGTCATACATGAGTCTTCTTCTACTGGTCTGGAATGGACAGATGTCTTTAAACCATCCTTATTACTTCCACACAAGGCATAGAGGCAGGCAGCTGCTCAGCATCCTCCTTCCAGCAGAGGATTCCTTTTCCCTTCCACTGAAACCTCTCTCACCTTCTCCTTATTTCTTTACATCTGCTGATCTTCTCTTTTATCAGTCATTCCTAACAAAGTGAAGCACTAGAGTTTAATATACTTCACTGTAGGGTAGAGTATATTTTTTCCTGGTTTTGCTTGCATATACTTATAAGAAGTTACATTTCAATGCAACCCTACAATATTTTAATTAACATGAAACACTGGGGGCATTTCCATTGAGATGAAGGATATGGCACAATTTTAAGACTATTTCTCATGTGGTTCTTCATTGACATATATTTTTTTCCTTTTAAAAAAAAAAAAAAAAAAAAAAAAAAAAAAAAAAAAGCCAGTAAACACAACAAAGGGAATTGGCCTGGGGAAAATGCCACTGAGATACTGTTAAGAAGTCTGACTTAAAGCCAAGTAGCATATGCAGAGTGAATGCTCAGTCCACCCATTGTGTTTACAGCCACAGGGGGTTGAGAATAATACCCTATGAGATTTTAACAAAAGTGTGGTAAAAATATTCTGGTATAGCTGCCTCTGTTTCTGGAATCATAAACCTTTGTTTTTAATTTGACTTATACAATGTTACTTTAACATAGGTTTTTATATCTATGTTAATGCTGCACTATTAGGCATTTTTAAAAGAGCTGTGAAGAGACTGCAGACTGCACTTAGCACACAGCAACATTAAGAACTTTAACCCAAGTACCACTCCCTTTCCAATGCAGGTGAGACTGATAAGAAGTCCACAGGTGCTGAGGTTATGACCATGATGCATTTACTAGCTAGTTCTTTCCTCAGAAAGCAGCCTATGAAGAGCCATTTCACTCTAATTTTGAGCAATTTTTGGACTGTTTTTAGTTGGACTAAGAAAAAACTGCTTGTGGTCATAGGGCAGAATTGGGAAGGTAAAGAAAAAAATAACCTTTGTTCAAAGGTGAACAAAAAGAAGTACCTTTGTCCCTTGTGCCCAGAACACCATGGTTTACCACAGGCTATCACTCATCTCTTGGCAGTTTTTATTTTCAGTTTGAATACGGATAATAATTTAGGGCCATCTGATAGCTTGGAAGTGTGGCAGAGCAAAGCGAAGAGGGGACAGCATGGGGTGCTACCAGGTCTCCCATGAAACACAATCTTTAAGGGACAGAAGCCTAGTGTAATCACTGCCTCCCCACATCACCAAGGTGGCCAAAGCAGAAGGTGGTTCCCGAAATCAGAAGCATAGTCCTGGAGTTTGCTGGCGACTGTACAGCAGTGTACTGCCTCTGGCTTACAGCTTGGACTAAATCCACCATTCAGCCTTAAGGAAATGAAGGTTTATTAACTAGAACATTAGCTACAACCTTCAAAACAAAGCTTGTTATTACATTGTCACAGAATGCCTGTAGATTTATGAGGCCTTGGGAATACAATAAATTAATCACAGTAGTACTTGTTTGTTTGTGTAAAGATTTGCAAAACAAGTAATAAAGTGTTGATGTGATTTTTTTATTATTTTTTTTACTTGGAAATCAATTAAACCATGTTCTGGGTCTAGTTTCTTTATTGGTTCTGGAATACATCTAGGAAATCAGGAGTTGGTTGAATGTGATTAGGATTTCAGGAGTCACAGTCTTAACAAAATTACTTACATCCTAAGTTTGATCATAATTGCGTTTGTTCTTTAGCAGCAACAGTCTTCCATAAATTTTACAAAAACTACATGATACAATTTATAGCATTGCAAAGAACTAGCTAGAAAAAAAAAAAATCATTAAAGGTAATAGGCACTGACTTTCCATTAAAGTCAATGGAAATAACAAGTGGTTTTATTTTATCTTTTAGAGCAATGAATAACTGAATAGAAGCTTTCCGTTTAAGAAGACTCAGATGTTTTTTATTAGGACTGCTAAAAAGCTTAACATATTTTTTCAGAATTTGCCAAATTACATCCATCTACATAAACTAATAAAAAATAAATTATCATTTCCAGTAGTTCTGAAGAGGCATTAATTCAAAGGTTGGTATGTTAAGCATTCTTCACAATCTAACTCAGTTCTTATCCTTCGTCTCACTGTACATTAGAAAACATGGCCTTTTACACCTAACACATGCTGGAACCGCAGATATCCCCACGTGCTGTAGCAATGCCAGCCTGAACTCCTAGGGACTTCCATGCTATCTGCATGCTACATTGCCTCTCAGAGTCTGTTTTCTCAATTGATTACACTGCACAGCTTTTATTTTTGGCAAGGATTTTCCAGTAGAGTGACATGATGTGAAATGGAATAACCTGATGAAATACAATAAGTTAATAATAGCATTGTACACACAGCACCTTTCATCATGACAGATCCCAGAGAGTTTTACAGACTGTACATATAAAAATCATTCTTCACCCACAACTGAAAGGCAGTTACTGCTGGAGAAGAATAGGGGAACCATACCATGCCAGCAATAACAGCTTTTTTTGAGTAAGTTAAGAAAAATGGCTTCATATGAAACAATAATGAGAATATTTAGGGAGGCCAGATATAATTACTAGCATTTGCATTTGGTCAACGTGTTTAAAAGATTTCTTGTAAATAGATGAATCAGTAATGGGGATGTGGGTATCCATAAATATTTCATTTGCCACAAGTTCTTATGGCTTCACTTTGCCTTTTCTCAGAAAGAGCACCTTAAGCAGCAGAAAAGAAGAAAAAAAAAAAAAAAAAAAAAAAAAAAAAAAAAAAAAAAAAAAAAAAGCCAACAAAATCTATTAAAAGGCTGTTTCAACATTTACTCAAAGGAGAAAAATGCCACTTAGTCTCTAAAAGCTGTCTTCAAAAAGCACACATTTTCTCCCAAAGTACTAGACTATTCTAACTCTTCCCTCTGGTGTAATTCAAACAAAAAGTCATTTTAAGTATATCTGGTATATCCTGTCACATCAGAATCTAAGTCAGGGTATCATTCAGTGCAATATAATGCTGGCAGTGACAAGACTGATGTTGTATTTGCTCTCCGTGGTTCATGATAAATATGCATACTTCGGCACTAGAAATATCAGAGCCAATGGAACTGTGAGCTATAAGCATTTACACTCTAGATTTATCATTCCTGATTTCAAAAATACAATTAAGTTGCCACAAGTCATCCAAGCTATGGTAATTTCCTGTGGATGTTCTCCCAGCCTTTACTGGTTGCAAAATCATAGAAAACAACAAAGTTTTCCCTTTGCAGATTGTCTTTTTGCTGTGGGTTAACAGCACTCCTCATCATTTGATGTGCATCAAATTTTGCAGCTTGATCACGTGCACTTGGTGCAAAGAATTGTTGAAAAATCAAAATGATCATATCACAATAGTTAAGGAGAGGGATCATAGGATCCCTTCTTTATTGATACTTGTTGCATCATGTAAATCACCATCACTGATTTGTATGATACCGTATATTGAGTAAATCTAGTAGATATGAGAGAGGAATTTGTTCATTGCTGCTTGAAAACTTGGAAACAAGTTTAAATTGTCTGGGAAGTGAATAAGCACATTATTACCTGAAGGTAATAGTGCACTCATTACCTGAAGGGTTCTAAATTAAGAGTAACAGCTCATGCCAGTAGGTTAAACTGGCTGTGAATGATCTATATCCGTCGTGGGGAATAGTCTCATTACTTGTCAATATTGACTCAATGGAAAAGGATAGTAAAACTACAGTAATTAGGTTTAAGAAGTAAAGTAAATGTGAAGGAGGCCAGGATGCCATAAAGTCCATACCAAGAGGTAAGTAATAGGGGTTGGAAGTATTAAACTGTGGTTCAGCTTGAAAAAAATGCAACCTAATGTTACTGGAGAATCTAGAGTTTCTGTAAATGAGCAAAACTGGAAGGTAGTAACAAATGACATAATTTTAGATATGTGTAATATGATCCAGTGCCTAAATAAAAGGTATGTTTCAGTGCTAGATAGCAGAGGAGAATAAAAGAGGGCAGTAAGGGGTAGTAGGGGCTGAGTTAAAAATCAAAGTGAAAAACTGAACCTATCTGCTCTGACAAGGGAGCTGACTGTACTGGATAATAGTCATGTAGTGCTCCTAAGTTTGATATGATCTGAAAAGTGAAAAGCATCACTCCTATGGATTTTTGCCCACTGCTGTAAGGAAATTCTCCCATCCTCTCCTTCTTTGAGGCCTCACATGTATTTCTATCTCACTGATATCACAAAAGTTAACTTCACATTATGACTGTAAACCTTCTCCCCTTATCTCAGATTTCACTCTCCCATTCCTTCCAATATTCCATGCTGGGTGAAAGTCCTATGGACTATAAAAGGAAATAAATATTTTTCATAGTATTTTTGCTAACTCTACAGAATTTCCTGACTTGAAAAAGCTCCCAGCAAGGACAACGCTGCAGGAGAAACATGCAGTATTTGAGGCTTTATTTTATGATCAGGAAGGCTTTCATTCATACCTTAATCAAGCCTGGATCACCCATTTGATCCCAGCATTGCTCTGGCTCTCATTCCTCATCCCAAAGATGGATTTAATAGTCCCTTTCTACGTCACAGAGGTCTTGTGAGAATAAATATGCTACAGATGGTAAAGTACTCAGACATTAGAGTCCTGAGGGCCAGAGGAAATCAAAAGTTATATCCATGTATCTGTCTTTGGAATCATTTGAAATTGAATGGACAAAGCTTTCAGAGGACATGCTAGAGACAATTGCCTAACTTACAGCACATATTTTATTCAATGAATTTAATTTGCATTACGCTTATGAATTGCCCATGAGTGGTTTAGGAATACAAGAATTCCCACCCCACCAGGAGAAGGGTTTAATCGAAGGCAGGCATTGTGGCACTGCAGCAGGGAGAGCAGCACAGTGCACAGTCTCCCTAGCACCAGCCTCTCATCTCTTCCCAGCCTGCACAAGACTGACTTCCACACTTTGTGCACACAGATGTTGTTCAATTGCATATAAAGTTTGATCCCAAATGTCGTTTCCTGGAATGTTTCCCCCATACACCGCTTGTTTTTTGTGTTTTTCTTCTTTTGTTTGTTTGTGAGGGGGGGGTTGGTGGTTTTGTTCTTGTTGTTGTTTTTGTTTGGTTGGTAGTTTGGTTTTTTTTTATTACTGCAGGTATGCCCTGAGGCCTACTAGAGACTGAAGATCCCAGAGGGAAGGACAGGATGTTTTTATCAGAAGACAAACCAAAATGAGCCCATTACCATCAAGCTGTTACAAATATGGATGGAATTCAACTAATATGTCATCCCACAATGACAAGCATCTCAACATCAGCCAGCCCACTTAATGTATTTTAGCAGTGCTGATCTGTGTGTGGTACTGCATATCTGTGTGTTAGCTAGTACACTTAGAAACTTGACCTGTTTTCTAAGACTAGACGGGAGCTGTATTTGATCAGTTTTGGGGCTTGGTGGTAACATTTACAAATATTTACAAACAGAGCCTTGCTTTTTAAGAGCAAATACTATGCTTTTCTAATCTGGAGCTCTTTTTTTTTTTTCAGTAGTAGACTTTCTATCTTTCAACACTCTAGTTTTACCAAAAGGCATTTTTTTTCTTGATTAAATCTGTTTTCTTTAGCTTTTCATCAGGAAAAGAGTAATTCATGTTCAAGATCACTTTTTTTGTTACACAAAACTGCTAGTTGACCTTATCAACACGCTTATTGTTATTAACTAATTCTTACAACAAGCTTTGAGATCATTATCCTCTTACTGAGCGGCTAGGATGCGGCTAGGATGCGAAACCAAAGGCAAGCAGAGTATGTGATACTCCTCCAGGCTACAAAAAAATCATCAGCAGAAGGCTGATTCAAATCTTGATTCTTTATCCAGTACTTAGATGATGCATTTTCCTTGCTAGCTTACCCTGTTGTTCAGTGTGCTAATGCAAAATGGTGTTCCTTACAACACTTGAGATTTGGTCCAGTGTTCCAGAGGAACCTGACAACTACATTAGCAATGACTTATAACCCTCTTAATTTTGTGCAGAGGCCAAGAGAAGAACTGAAAGCACAGCATTGGGAGTAGGGCATGGTTTTGGTCCTCTGTAAGGTGAAGTTGCCCAAACGGATCACTAGGCAGTAGCTAACTGCCAGCTTACTGGAAAATAACCCATTACAGTTGTTTCAGAACCACAGTAGATCTGTCTTGTTTTACAGAAGTAATCCTAAATTGCCCCCCTCTAATTTGAATGCTGGGATTTTTTTCTAGGAAAAATTGTGAGTTCTTCTGCAGAGATTATCTGCAAAACTCTACAATGTGGTAAATAATGCTTTATTTATTTTTTTTCAGTCTTTGTGAAAAAGTAATCTTTTAGGTCTTGGCTACTTTTTCCTATTTAAAATGTCTTGGCACTTGCCTAGATTATGGAGTAATCGCTTGCACAACATCATCCTGTAAATAGGTCAGCCAAAACTCTGTATCCAAATACACTCTAAGCATCAGATCTCACTTAAGAGTTTTACAGTTGGGTTCTGTCTCTCTAATGGTCTGAATCAAAACTGTGGATACATCCAAATACCCTGAAGCAGGGGTATTGCAAATGCAGATCCAGTCTGTCTGGCACAAGTCTTTCATTTGCAACTAAGGCTTCTTTTTTCCTTTCCCCCCCCCACCTTCAATTACAGCAGAAGCACGTTGTTTTATGAAATCTAGAAGATATTATTTTCCAGGATGTGTGATATTTGTATGTGAAAAATGACAAATCAATTATCTTGAGTGAAACTGTTCTGAGTAAAAACATGGAAATTCAGCACATATGTTTTGTAAAGAAAACCTATTGTCCTCTCTGGGAGGCTTTATTCCCCCAGCTTTTTAGGCAATGCTTCTTTGGCCCATAAATCAACATGGATGAAAGTCATGGTTCTCAAGCCTATGTTATTAGTTACAGTTGCAGAAGGGTTTTAATATTTGTAGTAAGATGGGCACAGAGGTCTGGAAGAGACCTCTCAGGATATTACAGTAGTTGTGACTATTTGAGGTAATCACATCATATACAATGTATATTGTTTTATTGTGGCTGATGTTTGGCTTTCTATCTTAAAAGCAGAGTTAGAAGTCTAATTAATCCTGAACCATCACAGGCATACATTTTCCAGAGGATATGCATACTGAGACTAATTTTTCCATCGTTTTGTAAAGTGTCCCCTTTACTTGATTTCGTTTTTAACTCTATGTTGTTGCCACAGACAAATATAGGATAAGATCTCAGTATTTGTTAGGTCTTGCCCTCCGGGATATAATTTTTCATAACTATATTTAATTGAATGGAATTAACTTTCTTTTATAAGTCTACAAAATATATGCTGTGATCAGATGCCTAAATACATGCATTAGATTTTGCGTTAACCCAGGTCTAGTTTTTGACTGAGCTGTCTGGAACAGCATACCAGAGCTTTGTTTTGGCATACTGGGACCTGTCTTCTGGCTGCAGGTATTTCTATTCTGGAATTTCCTTTCATTAAAAAACTACCTTCATATATACAAATTATTTTTTGCATACAGACAAAAGAGATGTATAAAGTCTTTCTTCTTCTATTGTTGCCATTTGGATTGTTTGTAGAGCACTTGATGCGCTCTTTCTGAATAGCTGTCTCCCTGAATCCCTCCTGCAGTGCAGCTGTAATGCCTCATTCATCTCACAAATACAATTTTTCACATTGCCTCAGATTTCAGCAGCACCTTTTTCTCGAGTGCACCTCTATCCATCCTCACCATTGCATCCTCCAGTCCGATGAACATAGACTAGCGTGACAGCTTTACTCCTGTGAAGAGTACTGCCAGGAAATAAAAAATACATTCTCCCAAGCTGATCACATGCCTTCTCTAACTAGCAATCTCAGTACTTTGTCTTGCCCTTCATCTTGTCTTCATTCACCGCTTCTGCTTTCCCTTTTTTTCTCATCCCATCCAAACTTGGAGATTGAGCCGTTCATGCCAAAGGCAGCTTTCTCCCTCTGCTCTGTCTCTAGCACACCTATGGGTGTAAAAAAATAAATACTGTCCAGGCAAATACGGAGGCCTGGTGTGTCCCAGAGGACTGCACAGGTGGAAGGTTTTAACTGTTTTGCTATCTGTGGCAGGCTGGCAGACTGCTGCTGTTCCCCACAGCTCAGCATCCGCTTCCAAATCCGGTGCAGAAGAGTGTCTCAGGCAAGGCTTTACCTTTCCATCTCATTGCATGGGTAACAGAGCCAGTGGTAGCATTTTTGTACTGGGACAATGCCTGCAAGTCCCTTGGAGCTCCTGTGCACTAAGTACTGTATATTAATACTGTATAACAGTTGCCATCACTCCAAATAAGTCAGTCTTTGTTACCATCTGCTTTTTAATTTAGCCCAAGCACAAAAATTAGGACAGTCTGTGTATAAAACCATGAGAAAGGAGATGCACTTCTTAAATTACCATATTGTAAATGCCAAAATCTGACCATAAGTTTTTCTGGTGTTTTTAAGTCCTAGTTATTATTGTCAAGATTAATTTTTTTGTTTTGTAACAGTGCTCAGATATCCTGGTAGGGGTTCTGCTGCACTTAACACCATACAAGCATACAAGAAGGTACAGGCTTTGCTCTGCAGAACTTAATATGTAATTTACGAAGCAAATGCAGGATCAAAAACAAGGTGAGATGAGCTTCAGGGTGACTAGTTGCTGTAAGCTGACACTGGTCACCAAAGAACAGCACTAAGTCATGCACAGGTACTTCTGTGATACAGGAGAGTCAGTGGCCCACTGGTCAGTGGCCCACTGTGGCTCTGTCATCAGCCGTTAGCTGGTGTCAGTCTCCTGCAGGCTTTGCACCACAAACGAGTCCTGAACTAGAAACTTAAGATGATAGGATGAATTTTTAATAAGCAAAGCTGTGCACGCTGAGGGGAAAGGCATAAAGGTTAGTTCAGTTTTTTTCTTTATTGCCATAATGAAGGGACAGGAAATGCCTGGCAACGTAATGTTGACAGGCTTGGGGAATAAAAGCTGTAGAGAACTATTAAAAGGGGAAAAGGCTCCTTGCTGCAGCAATGAAGAGGAAAATCCCAGTTCGAACAGGAAATGTTCAGCTCTCAGAGAAGGTGCATTTAATAAATACTGGAACTGAAAGAATGAAGGAGAATCAAGGGATTTCCAAAGGTTAGGCCTTTTTATTTAATCCAATAATAATTCCGCTTTAGATCTGAAACACCTATTTTCCTATTTTCAATTCAATAAATGCTAATTGATGTATCTAAGTTATTATTTTATTAATTAAAACATATTATTCCAACAGGTCACATAAGTAATTTCTGAGAGTTCTGGTCGTTTTCCCTAGCATATAGGAGAAAATGGTGCTTTTCATTTAATTGACCATTTGGTGGCAGTACACGTTAGCAGCAATCTCTCATTTTGGTATGATACCGTATTATGGTTGTAGTTCATCTTTTTTTCCTCTAGAATGTATCAAACGCAGGAGCTAGATCTTGACATAAAGTCTTCAATGCTAAGGAAACAATACCTACTCATGAAGACCATTAAAAGAAACAGATAAATGGGATATTCATATGAAGAAAATACACGATTAATTGTGCATTAACATTTCATACTACATCTTTCAGCTGTGATGAAAACAGTTCATTTTTGCTTCCTATCAATGCTTCTTGCGTGGACCTGTGACATATTTTCGTAGGAATTATGCTTATTGTGAATATTAGCGGTGTGCCTGCACTGCTTTTTTCTTTACATGCAATAATAAGATTAAGGAAAATTAAATAAAATTAACAACATGCAGGCAAAGAAGAAATTCCACCTATATGGAAAAGCCATGGCTAGGATTTCTCCAGGGCCTCTCTGCTGTCCTCAGTAAGAGGCATGTATTACCACACCTCTGCAATGCACAGTATACTAACCTTGAGTGAATATTTTTATCTGGTACAGTTTAGAGAGATGCACAAAATCCTGTTTTAAATGCAACACAGGTGTTGGCAGATTGCATTACCACTTCTCATTAAATTATATATAGTAATAAAATCAATTTTCTAATCTTATACTTGTGTACTAGATCAAATTGTTAAAACTAAGAAGAGAGAGGTGAAAAGGGGCCAGTTATAGTGCTCAAAGATGTTGATATTGCCTTATCTTTGTTTTAATCCAACCAACATTTAATTTGAGTGTTTATTTTCACTAAAATACTTTTTGAACTTAGAGCTATAGCAGTTCTCAGGGAGAGTTTCTGGCTGTGGACAAATACCATCTGCACTAAAGTAAACCTGTGTATAAGAAAGCTCATTAGTACAAACTGAAACCAGGATGGGATCCTAGAAGTGGCTTGAGGAGGGAAAGTGTAAGAGTAATGGCAGGATGAAGAGCAGAAGCATTTTGAGCTTCAGGACTTCTACAACAGTCCAGTTGCAAACTAAACAACATGTAGTCTGCTTGTGTTAATGTTTCCATTGCTCTGAAGCAGACTGCAGCCACGTGTAGATGATTCCTGAAGCAAGAAAGTCTGAATCATTCTGCTTCTCCGCGTCTGTAGTTTAGAAATTCTCTTGCATGCATACATACTGAATACACATGCATGGTAATACATACCTATGAAAAAAATAAGATCTACATTTTCAAGTCTCTATCAAGTTTATATTAATTTTTTTAATGTATTTCAATATATGGGCACTCAAGGTAGTCTCAGCTTTGGAGGTCACTAACTTTTCAACAAGAGCTACAGGTTTCTGGTGTCTATTAGTGTAGCTAAATACTTCAATAGAAAACTGGTTGCTTCATTTTATCTTCTCTGGTATGACAGTCTGGCTTCCTGTATTTTACATTTTCTCAGTATAGAACATCTACAAAACCCCACGACTCCTCTGCAGTAGGCAAGTGTTACTACTCCTGGACTTTTTTGGAAGTGAAATAACTGAACAATTGAAAATATTGTAATGCTGTTCAATGATCAGAAGCAGCCTCAGTCTGGGGGTGGCACTCCATGGTAGTTCTGAGTCACATAATCAATATCCTTCTTGCTTTTGCATCCAATTAATTATTATACTGAGAACACCATCTGAATCAGTTCAGAATTTAAAGTGTAGCTTTTTCAGTAACAATCCAATTCAAACTGAAAGGTATCCTTCAAAGTTGAGCAGTATTTTCTGAAGAGGTTTGAACATTCGGAACTTTATTATCACTAATCGCAGTTTGAGTACTACCTGCAAATATTTATTGCTACTGTTGGGTATAAGCAAGGTATTGTAAGTCAGCTACTGTAAGGCTTGTGAGTTTTCACTGAAGGCTTCAACAACAGAAGAGGTGAAGCTGCCATCTTCTTCTCACCCTCTGCAGCTGTAAAGGAGCTCTGCTTTATCTCGTAAAATAAGAGGATTTCACTGGCTAGTGAAAGTTCCTTAACAATTAGTTTCAACAGTTAAGCAGTATAGCAGGAACTGATTTAATGACCTATTCTTTTTAATAGATGGTGTCTGATTTCTTAATGAGCATGTACTTCAATCAAAAGAGTGAATTGCAGTATAAACAGGGAGATCACCTGGGAAGATGGATAGATCCGTTGCACATGTCTTCAGTAGGAAGGAGATGGGCTCCCTGAGCTCACTTACACAGGGACTTCATCACATGAACTTTTTAGCACAGAGCAGTGCACTAGCTTAGCTGCTCCATAGTTTTTTCCTCTCACATCACAGTCTCCTGTAAATGCAAACTAACTTACTCCTGCTGGCATTAAGGAATCAGTTTCTTGAAGAGCAGTTACCAGGGTAGTTATCACAAGCAGCCCTGTACCCACATCATGCTTGCAGTGACTTGCTCATGTGCCAAGAACCAGGATAAACATAAATCCTGTTGAAGACAATCTAGCTTGTGTTTCTAGCATGAGATGACTTACCCATAGCCTTAGATTTTCCAGCTGACTGCACAACCTACCAAAATGTGTGGAACCTATAAACTGCTTTGTCTTTGCTAAGATTTTGTATCGTGGTTGTCAAAATATTTTGGTTAAGACCAAATCAGTTTTCCTAATAAAGAAGCACTGTATATCTGTTTTCCACCATTACAGTGGTATGAAACAAGACTTTTCATACATATCTTTGTCCTTTTCATGCTGCTGAAATAGTGGAAATTATCATAAGAGTTGATTTAAAAACAAGCAAATGAACCAAAACAACAACAAAACAAAGCAAGTAAAATTCCCACTAATTTTTCAACTTATTGAGTCTGTCCGTGAGAATAGTCACTCCAGCATGCATCTACTATTTGCTGAGTTGGAGCACAAAGATCTTTAAGTAACATTATTCTTGGTCATGCGACAAAAAAATCACCTTGGAGGAACCCTGGTAAGTAAAACTACTTGTGTTTTTAGGAAATTTCTGTCTTCTCACTTGTAGTGGAGCCATCTGGGCTCACATTGTTTATGTCTTGCTCTTCCTTGTAAGTTTATTTGGGATCAAGCCTGTAAAGATGAATTCCTACCACTGTCCCAGCAGTGAAGCCATGGGTTGGGTACTGCTATTTCTGCTTTAAACTATAGACATCACATTGCTTTGATACATAACTACATTGCTGGCATCAAAAACATGTTCTGATCAAATATTTGTGGGTTTTACCCCTACAGAACATCTATTGCTTCCTGGCAGTACAGTGACAGTAGCACAGCTAATGAGTACAGTGTATCTCACATGGTTACAAAGAGCAGGTAACATGCATTATTATCTTCTGATTGATTAGGAAATTGCCTGCCTGCCTGTAATTTCAGACAGTATTCAGAGAGATCCAAATGCAAAATCCATCACTTAGGTACACTGCATGGTTTTGTGACTCCAATGCCCTTTGTGCCCAAAAATCAACAAATTAAATATAGCCATCCCTCTGCATTATTTTCAACCATGAAAGATTGTCGTGGTTTGGGCCTAACACGATGACGAAGAAACAGCCCCATTGACCCTC
>NW_009952477.1:27110-33756 GCF_000747805.2 Chaetura pelagica | reverse complement strand
CAAAGATGACCCACAGCTAACCCACAACACAGAAGAAGTGTTAGTCAAATGGCCCATACCTTTTAAAATTATAAAATGAGGAGCAGGAGGCGGAGAGGTTGGTTCTACTGTCACATGTAAGAAGCAAACCAGTTCGATAAAGCATGATGAGCCACTGATGGCAGGGAAACATAACTCAGAGTAACTCCTGTCTCCTCAACACCCTGTGCTGTGGGGCGAAAGCACACTCTCGGTATGTGAAGGCAAACCTGGACTTGAGAATGCTCCCAGCAGTAAGTCAGATGGCTGGACAAACCAGGTGAGTGCTGGGGCCTGGATGCAGGCAGCACGGCAGTGGCAAAGCCCGTGCTGCTGTGCTTCCACTGCCACCAGGCCAGTGACATCAAAGCTCACACAAGTAGCCTCATCCAGACACAAACACAGCTTGCCATGGGAGCATGGATAACCTTCCAAAAAAAGCAAGGGATTAAACAATATATTTGTTGGGTTGTGAGGCCACACAGGGAGGAGAGGAGGAGACAGAAGCAAAATCTTCCTCAGACTGATAATTGCACCACATAGAGAGAGAATCTTGCAGACGTGGGACCAGACTTTTAACCCCCACCAAATGAAGTAGCTCTGTTGAGATATGCACAGTGCTGCTTCATACTGTATGAGGATCTCCCTGTTGGCATAGATCAGCCTTTAGAAAAACAGGGTTCCATTTAGTTCTCTGAGCTCTGCCCCAGAAACACTGACCTTTTTTTCAGCAGAGCCTTCCTTGTCCCTCTGTGGAGACGCATAGTCATACAAGCATGGAAGAGCACATGAGCAGTTACTGCTACAGTGGAAAATAAAAGATGTAAAAGTAAAACTGAAAGTTATTATAAACCAAAAATGCATATTATAACCTGCCAATTAAAGGCAAACCATAACTGTTAATTAAGCCACCTTGATTATAGTTAAATTACATCACACTGACATCTCATCCCTGTAGGCATGAGCGACAGTTCTGTATTTTGGAGTTTAATAAGACAAAACCAGGAACAAAAAACAGGAAAATAGCTTTGCTGTGCTGAATAAATGTATGCAAATAACCACAAAAGGAAGCCATTATTAATACAATCCAGTTAGAAAAACATATTCCAGCTTACTCGGTGTTACTTTTCTTTCAGTTTTATTTTTTAGACATCTGACCTTTTTTTTTTTCAAAGCTTCACACAGACAAAACTCTTCCTGGGACCAGCAGCTCCTACCAAGTTCAAAACCAACATGTCTGGTCTGGTAAGATCATGTGCTGTTGAAGAAGATGCAGTCTAAATCTCCATAAGATAATTCATTCAGTATAGGAATACATGTCTGAGTTCACTGTCAAAATTATATAATTCAGAGAATGTAAGAACAATTGTATAAAATCCAAGGTTCCCCTACTTCAATATTCTAGAATGGCTTGAGTTGGAAGGGACCATAAAGACCATCTAGTTCTAACACCCCTGCCAGGGGCAGGGACACCTCCCACTAGACCAGGTTCCTCCAAGCCCCATCCAACCTGCCCTTGAACACCTCCAGGGATAGGACATCCACGGCTTCTCTGGGCAGCCTGTTCCAGTATACTCCGTTCAGCAGTAGTAAGCATAAGTAGTAACTTAGGAAGGATTACAAGAAGCAGGATAAGTACTGGGTGGTCTTTTCCTGAAACAACCTTCTAGCTTCAAGCCATGTAATAGCTTAAAGGAGCTGACAGAAAGGTCGTTTGTCAAACATCATGTTCAGTATCCAAAAATTTATTTATCCACTGAATTTGTTCAGTCTGTTTTTGAACCCCCTCCTGCTCTTGGCCTTCTCAAAACCCTGCAGTACTGAGTTTCACAATTATATGCTGTGGGGAAAGGTGTTGTTTTCAGTTTGTTTTGAAGCTAATTTATTATAGCTTATAAATTCACTGGGTGCCCTTTAGTTCTTGTGCTGTGAGAAATAACAAGTAGCAATTTCCTATTCACTTTCTGTGCTCCACATGTCTTTTATATATCTGCATAATATCTCCTGCTTTTTTTTTTTTTTTCCAAGCTAATGAAACTATTTAATATTTCCTCCAGTATAAACCACTCTATACCTTAAATCACACTTTCTCTTCTTCTCTGTAATCTTTCTAGTTCTTTGCAACAGCGAAGTTGAAAATGCACCAGGAATTTATGCAGTAGTACATTGATGCTTTCCATCTTATTCAATTCTTTTCTCAGCAACTTTTAACATTCCCTTTGCCTTTTTCACCTCTGAGCAACACTCAGCTGATGTGTTCATGGATCTATACAAGACAATTGTAAGATGTCTTTTGCAAGCACTAATAACTAATTTAGAACCCATCACAGAACAGAAAATAACACTGAGAAGATAAGGATGCTTAGGGTCTGGAAGGAGGAGGATTGTGACAATTCTAGCCGATTCAGTTATAAGTAGCAATGTGGTAATTTTGCAGTAAGTTGGATTGATTTCTTGTGAATCACCTTCCTACATAGTCCCAGTTGCTGTAGATTAACATGGAGAGTTGCTATGTTGAGTGTTTTAAAAATGCCTTTCCTTTCTTGCTGGAACCTTCATAAGGAAAAGGCTTGGGAATCTCTCTGTTGATCAGGGCCAGCCATGAATTTTTTCTGATATGAATCTCTCATTCTCACTCATTTTTGTGTTTTGTGTGAATTCTGATGTAGCTCTCTAGTAACTCTTAACTGAAGATGGCCTCCGTGCTTAACTGGAATACTAGACCAGAAGAGATGGTTATTTTGCCACATATGCAAAAATAGCATTTACAGGCTCATGATTATTTTAGTGGTAGCAGACATCTCAGAATAGATGTGTTTGTGCCACCTAGATTTAGAGGGAGCACAACATGAGCTTGGACTTTGTCTTCTCAAGCCTGAAGAGGATGAGATAAGCCATTGCTGACAAATACAAAGGCCTCAGACAGCAGAACAGAAATAATTCAAGGCAAGTTTTGGAACAACATAGAAATGCAAACACTGACCAGACAGCTCCAAAGAGAGATTTTCAATAGACATGTACAAGTTTAAGGAACACAAACTACAGTATTGAACTCAAATAATTCAATTGCTGTCAAATGCATCAGTCTAAATGAAAGCAATGTTACCTAATGGACTGCAGTGAACTCCACAGCTCTTGAAAACTGTTTTGCTCCTTGACAAGATCTTGAGAAGAAGTAGTGAAACTGCAGGAAATACCCTTCTCAACACAGGAGATTGCAGTGCTATTGATTTTAATTGTTTTATTTTGTAGCTGGCTTTACAGCTTTAGTTCTTCATACTTAAAAAGCTCCAAGAATCCTTCTTAGCTTCTAAGAATTCATCAGTTTAGAGGGAAGGGACAGCAGTTTTGGATTTAAGATCTAGAGAGTTATGCAGCTGCAAATATGCAGCTAAGGAAAAAATTAGACACAGGGCAAAATATCAATTAAAATGACTACTGTCCATCACTTTGTTACTACATCAGATTTTCTGATTGGTTTAACTACAACTGCCCTGTACTAAGACCTTAAATGCAATGCTGTTTAGATCCCAAACATTATTAGTTTACTTTCCTTAGTCACTCACAAAAGTTTCAGTCTCCTTTGGCTTTCTTTTTTTCCTTCCAGCTGATCCTGATACAATAAAAGCATGACTATTGAAATAGTACGTTTATCAAGTGGAGCCTGATTCTCATTTAGGAACAAACCAAAAAAGCAAACCATTGTCTCAATTTGTAATTGAACCTAAACAAATAGCTTTAGAGACTCAAGAAAGATCTGTCATTTTTCATTTCAGAGTTCTCTATTTCCTTTTCAATGTGAAGCAAAACACAGAAATGTTGAAAGGATTCCACACCCTCTCCCCTCCCACCCCCGCCTCCCCCCAAGTAATTCTAGACTAGTTTTTCGAATCTAAGAGTAGGGGGGGAAAGGCAAACATCAGCCAGAGTTTGGGAAGATTACATGAATTAAACTGCCAGGACTTTAAAGTTGTGCCAGCTCTGAGAAGCGTAAAAGGATTTGGACTTCTAAGATATGCTTGTTTTTTGTTGTGAGAAAAAACAGCAAACATGGATGTGGGCTTTTCTTTTTTTTTTTTTAGTCTATTTTTCTTATTGTTGTTATAATTGTCTTGAAGAAAGACAAAGACAAGAGTATGAATTTCAGGGCGCTTCCTGAAGAGCCTTGCTTTCAAATTTTCATCCTGTGCATCAGCAAGCAATTGCTTTTAACTTCTCCATGTCTGTGTTTGTTAACCCACCCACATTGTAATCCTATAAGATCATACACATTTATGTCACTCACAGTTACTGCTTCCAGTCATGTCAATCACTCCCTGTCTACCCTGGGTGGCTGTCAATCTGTTATCAGGGCAGAATCTCTTTAACCTGCTCTAAGAATTCATGCCTTTCACCATGACTGTCATACAGAAATATCTTCTGCTAATAACAGGTGTTAGCAGTAGATGCAATTAAACTTGTCTTTACATACTCAGATGTTATTCAGCATAGTTTCAACTGTATTTCTTCTCGTCATCCTCCTTTAGCAGAGAAAAAAAGCCTTAGGTCCCTGTTCAACAGCTTTCAGTGGTGCACTGACAAATCCAACCTATTAAAAACTGGTGTCCTGCTGTAGTTTTTAAGCCTTTTCTGTAAAGAGAGATAGTATCTCAAATATCACATGCTTGGGTACTAGTTTTGTGCGTTATCAGCCACTAAGCCAGCAGAGAAGCCCATTATAATTTTCTTATTTCTGCTCCAAAAAAATCAAACCAACTTCAAGGGGAAGACAACTAGAATTTCATCTTAGGAAAACTGACGTGAATTGACTGACTTCACTGGGACAACACCAACTCATTGCACATGACAATCTGGCCTTGGACAGAGTCAAAAGATCTAAGACCTCTCTCCACATAACCTCAGATATGTTTCTCTGTCCCACGCCAAAGTTTCCATGCCTAGGAAGACATATAAGGTGTGCATTTCCTAGTAAAGGCTGTGTCCAAACAGGCTATATTCCCTTTCTTAGGCACTTGAGATGTTCTGAGTGTGGTTGACACAGCGTCTTGTCTTTGTTCCAGATGTGTATAGCCCTTTTATAGCCTATTATGTAATAGTGCTCTGCAGCAAATTTAATTTAATCTGTAAGTGCTTGAAGACAAAAGACATGATAAAATACAAAGTATAAGAAGCACTGTCAACAGAAGTAAAACTGTCAATTGGATAAAAGATAGCTCTTCTTAAGACATCTTTTCGGTAACAACGATGGTAAAACACTGCAAATATTTTAATTTGTTTTTAAAGTGAAGTTTGGTTTAAGTACGAAAGTTGCCCTTTAGTAGAGCAGGTATACTAAATAGGTAATATTTCTTGTTTTAAGACAATCAGAAAAGCCTGTGAGCAATCAGTGGAGGATTCTGTGCTCTTGCTGTAAACAACATGAAGCAGGAGCAGCTCTATTTGCAGTAGAAGCGCTGGTGATATTACTACCTGCAACAGGGGAAATATTCTACTGCCCTCTAGCCCTGTTGCAGAAGAGAGAACCAAACATGCAATTATTTTTGTTGTTAAATATCTGCCACTAATCATCTGAATTTCTTATGGTTACATATGCAATCATGTGCTGTCTCAAGCACTTAAAAAATATTGTCACTTAGGCCAACATGTTCATTACCAGTCAAATAGGTTGCAATTTGTAACCACCTGTCCCTTCTTGCTCCTCCACCAGGTTAAAATGAAGAAAATCATCATCATAATGATCAGAGAGGCTTGTATATGAACATTCACTCTTCCATTTATCATTTCAGCATTTCTTTTTCATCATGACTTGACAGCGTTCAGCAAAGATTAACAGATCTCCTCCACCAGTGCTTTCTCATCATCCTGTTTTGCCAGAAGCTCTGCAGATGAATGGTTACCAGTGGTTCAGAATGCTCTCAGAGATGCCTAGAGCAAAAGTATGATGTTTAAAATGCAGAGCTTGAACTGGGTGTATGCCCTACTTAACACAGGATCTTCATCTTCCTGAAGTTTACCCAAAAAAGTCTCTTTTGAAAGTTACTGCTAAATGAAGTACTAGTACAGAAAGCAAAACAGATCCTACCCTATATATTTAGATATCTATTTAAAAGTAAGGTCTGGTTCACGAGGAAGAAATCAGGAATTTCATAAGAGAATCACAGAAATCAGGCAACTACTTTCAAGTGCAGGTGTTAACTCCTTGTTCTTGAAATTTCTACCCTGTGGTGTTAAAGTCCCCCACCAGCCCTGCTGCATACAGATTAGTAGCTTCTTTGCTTGTTTATTGGTATCCTTTATATTTACATTTTCCAGCTTCTCATGTTCAGAAGCACATAATTATATTAGATATTACAAAATAGGGAACAATACAGTGACGTACTAGACTCAACCTCTAAAAACATTCAGCATTGCAAGGAGGGCATTTTCAAAAGATACTGAAGAAGAGAAACGAGGATCAGAGCCAATGGACATGAAAGGAGATTTCAAGCCAGGAAACCAGAAAGCAGAATTCTTAGATTTATTGAGAAAAAAGTTATTGTTACTATTTTTCACATCTATTTTGCATAGTGCTAATGCAATGGAAGCAGTCCTTGAAACTGAGTTTTCTGTGTATGGATTTCTAACAGCT
>NW_009952477.1:16569-27089 GCF_000747805.2 Chaetura pelagica | reverse complement strand
CCCCCCAATATGTTCTGTGCTTTGCTTCCTTCTATTTCACTGGGGCTAAAATCAGCCTCTTTGAGGACAGTCCACCTCTTCCTCCTGCTGCCTTGTCTCCTGCGCTTCCAATAAGATTCCTCTATAACGTCACCACTGATGTCACTAGCAGAGGGTTAAGACAGTAAATATAAGGAATGAGGTGAAAGAAAAATCAGTAGTGGGAACAAGTGAACGATCAAGAAACCAAGAGACTATTTTCATGGCAATGCCTGTCTCCTTAGAGATGAAAAACAAGGAGGAGTCAGATGAAGGAAATCTCAGTGATTAGAAAGTGAATTGGGTTGAGATATTCTATGTATTCAGTGACATTTCAGTAACTCTTTACATTCCTAATAAAGACATGAAATTTAAGATGTGAAACTGAAGACTTAGTCCTGCTAAAAATTGTATTTAGTTATGCACACAGGAAAGACATACAGAAGAAAAAAATCCTGTTGAATTTTATTCCTTGCCTTGGACTATAACAACACCAGAGAATGTGCTACTAATAATTGTGCATATAAAGCAGGCCATAAATTTCTTTCTAAAAAGACTGTGAAGAAAAGGTGGAGATGGCCAACATTCAAGGACCACTTCTTGCAAGCACAGGATCAGAGCGTCCCAATGGTTAGGAAATCTAGTAAGGGTGCTAGGAGACCTGCATGGTTAAAGAAGGAACTACTGGGCAAACTTAAGTGGAAAAGGAAAATCTACAGATCATGGAAGGAGGGGCTGGTCACGTGGGAGGAATATAGGACTGTTGTCAGAGGATGTAGGGAGGCAATTAGGAAAGCTAAGGCCTCCTTGGAACTTAACCTTGCAAGTCAGGTTAAGGATAATAGAAAGGGCTTTTTCAAATACATAGCTAGCAAAACTAGCAATAGAGGCAATATTGGCCCATTGAGGAATGAGGTGGGAGCCCTGGTGACAGAGGATATAAAGAAGGCAGAGGTGCTGAATGCCTTCTTTGCCTCTGTCTTCACTCCTGCAGGGTCTCCCTATGAGCCCCAGATTCATATAGCCCCAGAAGAAGTCAAGATAGAGGAAGAGTTTGACATGGTAGATGAGGATTGGGTTAGGGATCAGTTGAGTAATCTGGACATCCATAAATCAATGGGTCCAGATGGAATGCACCCAAGGGTGCTGAGGGAGCTGGCGGAGGTCATTGCTAGGCCACTCTCCATCATCTTCAGTAAGTCATGGGCAACAGGTGAGGTGCCTGAGGACTGGAGGATAGCAAATGTCACTCCAGTCTACAAGAAGGGCAAGAAGGAGGACCCGGGTAACTATAGACCGGTCAGCCTCACCTCCATCCCTGGAAAGGTGATGGAACAACTTGTTCTTGTCACTATCTCCAGGCACATCAAGGACATGGGGGTCATCAAGAGCAGTCAACATGGTTTTATCAAGGGTAAATCATGTTTGACTAACCTCATAGCCTTCTATGAGGAAATTACTAGGTGGATAGATGATGGTAGAGCGGTAGATGTGGTTTATCTTGATTTCAGTAAAGCATTTGACACCGTCTCCCACAGCATCCTTGTAGAAAAGTTGATCAGGTATGGGTTTGGTGATCAGGAAGTGAGGTGGATTAGGAACTGGTTGAAAGGAAGGAGTCAGAGAGTTGTAGTCAATGGGGCAGAATCTGGTTGGAGGTGTGTGACTAGTGGAGTCCCACAGGGGTCGGTACTGGGACCGGTGTTGTTCAACATCTTCATCAACGACCTGGATGAGGGTATAGAATGTACCCTCAGCAAGTTTGCTGATGACACTAAGCTGGGAGGAGTGGCTGACACACCAGAAGGCTGTGCTGCCATTCAGAGAGACTTAGATAGGTTGGAGAGTTGGGCGGGGAGAAACATGATGAAATTCAACAAGCGGTTCAACTTCCCCCCAATATGTTCTGTGCTTTGCTTCCTTCTATTTCACTGGGGCTAAAATCAGCCTCTTTGAGGACAGTCCACCTCTTCCTCCTGCTGCCTTGTCTCCTGCGCTTCCAATAAGATTCCTCTATAACGTCACCACTGATGTCACTAGCAGAGGGTTAAGACAGTAAATATAAGGAATGAGGTGAAAGAAAAATCAGTAGTGGGAACAAGTGAACGATCAAGAAACCAAGAGACTATTTTCATGGCAATGCCTGTCTCCTTAGAGATGAAAAACAAGGAGGAGTCAGATGAAGGAAATCTCAGTGATTAGAAAGTGAATTGGGTTGAGATATTCTATGTATTCAGTGACATTTCAGTAACTCTTTACATTCCTAATAAAGACATGAAATTTAAGATGTGAAACTGAAGACTTAGTCCTGCTAAAAATTGTATTTAGTTATGCACACAGGAAAGACATACAGAAGAAAAAAATCCTGTTGAATTTTATTCCTTGCCTTGGACTATAACAACACCAGAGAATGTGCTACTAATAATTGTGCATATAAAGCAGGCCATAAATTTCTTTCTAAAAAGACTGTGAAGAAAAGGTGGAGATGGCGCAGTGAAAAGAAGGTTCATTTTTACCCTGTTAATGCAATAGGTCACCACAAAAGCTGCTGCAGTAAAAAACAAGAAAAGAGCCAAAAAAATGGAAAAAGCTCAGCCATACATTAGATTGCAGTTGACTTGCATTTGTCTTGAAGAGAGAAATAATCATTATATCCTATTAGCCTCAAATAAATGTGAGGCTTGCACTCCTTTGAATACAGGGTCTGTCCCACAAATCCTGGAGTGATGGACACAAACATTTTAACATGCCCTTAGCAAACACCTACCTTTAAAATGCAATTAATTTAATGCAGAAAATTGCCACTGTGTTTTCTGTATTGTGGCTTGTCTCAGTTATTGCCAATTTGACTGTATGTGTGTTTGACTGACTCACACATTCTTGCTCTCACCACTCATGTGAAAAGCACAGGGCAGAACACAGCCAGAGGAAGGAATTAAAGAAAAATAATCTAACAAAATAATAAAAAAGCAAAGCTGTAACAGAACATCTGCATTCATTATGCTTCTCATAACTCACATATATCCCAAATTCTATGTATTACCTTCACTTGGTATTAACTGAACCAAATATCATCAGTCTCAAATATTACCAGTTACACTGTCAGCATCTAGGAAGCAAACAGCTCTGTATCTAACTGCTAGACAAAGAATCACTTGACAATAATCTCGATTAAATCAAGACAATATTTTCACTAAACTGTTCATGTCTTTTTGGTGGAGATTATGACCTGTACCTTTGAACCTTGCAAAATAAAATTTATGAGTACTTTTCATGTTCTTCATTGTGAAACTAGCTCATTAGCTTGAGTAGATGATGGTGTTTTTAGGTAACTTAGCTGACTTACATATTCACATCTCAATGTGAAATGGTATTTTTGTGTTCCTGGCAGTAGGGAGATTATTTATTTATGTAAAAGCTTGTATTTTAGCAGCTTATTATAAATAAAGTTTATACTGGTTTTTACTTTCTGCTCTCTTTTTCTATACATTTCATTCATAAATACCACTACATTAAGAGAGCAAAGACTGTAGGAAAAAGGTCAGTGATGAGGAAATGCATTTATTTAAATAATTACTTGTACTGTGGTAGCACCCAGAGACTCCTATGAGGTTTTAATTTCGCAGTGAGATGTGATTTAATAAACAGTCTTTGAAGAACTTAATTTTGTTTTGTGAGAAGGCAACAGGCAAATCACGAGTGGGGGAAGAGAGCAAGTGGCACCATTTTGGTTAGGTTAATAAGCAGCAGAATTGTCTGTGTCAGTCTGAACTGTACTTGCCTAAGTTGCAGCTTTCCGGCAAGTATTTAATTTAATTTCTATGAACAAGAACACTACAAACAAGACTACTTCTTTTTCAGTCAGATTTTTCTGCTGACAAAATGGTGGAAAACTGGCAGCACTCTCAGTTGAAGTCATTCTAGCTTTGCAAAAGCAGCCTCCAATGCTCGTCACACTTGTGCAGTCTAGTAAATGCCATGTGTACTTCCTACTTACAAACTCAATTTCAGAGCTGCTCAGAACCTCAGTTATATCCCTTAAGAACAGAGAAAAGGTGTAGTTCAATTTTTAATAAGCAGCAGCAACCTGAAATTGGTGCAAGCTGCTTAACTCTAGATAAAGCTACAGCAGTTAAACCCCAGTAAAAACCCCAAAGAGAGAATAACTGATTATCAGGAGCACATCCAAAAACCTGCAACTTTTAATTGAGTCTCGAGATACACTGTAAGCAAGGTATGACTACAGTCATATGAAACTTAAGAAACCTCCATTTTGTCTTCTCACTGTCCCTTTTCTTTGAAAACGAACCTCATTTTGTTGTTCTTATTTCCCATGCTGGAGCCTTGGCTACCTGCAGTGAGTTGCAGTAAAATTCAAGGCTGCCCTTTTCAAAAAAACATGATGGGTTATAACTGAGGCCATCACATTTTCCTGTGATAACTTTGGAAATGGATCAATGAGCTTACTCTCACCTTTCTCTGGCACCAGCTGCATCCAAAAAGTTCTCCTCAATGCAGGTTTGCCTGCCTTAATACTAGAAGTGCCTTAGCAGCGCACTTGGATTTTACTTCTTTTTAAACTGCTCTGCCCCACAGAAAAAGAGACTGTGTCACCAATCAGTCCACAGGCATGGTACAGAGATGGAAATTTCTTATTGGCTATGGCTAAAGAGGAGACTACTCTGCCTTTAATATTTTTTTCAGCACCTTCAGTGATTGCTCTGTAAAAATAGCCCCAAACTTGCCAGTAGGCATCTTTTTGAGAAAAGGAATAAGACTTAAAACACGGGCCTTGGACTAGTGCTGCAGTGAAAAGTCTGGGAGTTGTCTGGGATTTCTTAAGAGCTTGGGCTTTATTGGGACAATGTGTGCTATTTGAGTGTGTAACTTTTTCTCAATTTTCCCAGCTCATAAGATATTAACCATGCTGAGGTCTTGTATCATGCCAAGCATTGCATTCATTGCCCCATGTCTAAGATGTACTGCTTTAGGAGCAAGTAAAAAAAAGGTTTGAGACACTCAGTCTCTAACTTGAAGGCTGCACTGCAGTAGTGCAGCAATGAGAGACCTGCATAAAGCAAAATTCTATTGCTTCTAGCTTCCCTATGTGTCCTTGCTGGCACCCAGCCCATTTCTAAGCTATGTCAGGAAAATTTCTATGAGTTAGTTTTGCTTGATGTCAGAGTAGCAGCTGAGCAATTAATTCTTTTTTTACTTCATTTTGGAAATGAAAAAAGAAGATTAAGAAACTCTTCAACTACATTACAGGCAGTTTTTGCCAGTAAAGTAGTCAGAACTATTTCTGTTTAGATGAAACAGAATATATTTCTTCTGAGGTATAGCAGTGAAAACAGAAAATAAGTGATTTTTTAAACATTAAATGCCTGACAGTGTAAGTGTAATGAACTGCTCTGCAATTTGCACTGTGAAGTGCTTAGAATAAATTCCAGGTATCTTTGAGAGACAGAACTAAGAAAGACTTGTCTAAACAGCTAAATGCTTCCCTCCTTGGTCTCGGGGCCCAAGATGCATTTGCAGATCACATCCACAGTGCTGTGCTTCTCTGAGAAACTACTGTTGGGAAAGACTTAACAGCACAAAGCCTGAGCCAAAGCCTTCATTTAGTGTTAACTAGTCTGTTAAATGCACAGATCTGACCTGCAGAAAGCGTCCACTGGGCCTGTTGACCTCCTTCGAGTGTTTGAGTGTCTGCATGGGATCAGGATGCAGGGAGCCCTGAGCTGCTGCCAGGTCAGGGCAAGTGTGCTGAGCCCAAAACTAGCAGCTAGTTTGGGTCCAGAAGCAGCACCATTGCATCCACAAAAGCTGTCCTGGGGCTGAGGATCCCAGCTTTTTCAGTGCCATGTCCTTAGGCACAGGTCTACCTCTCCTGGACATGAGCTGGCTCAAGCAGTGTGGGGTGTGAGGAAGAAACAAGGGCAGTAAATAAAGACCAACTGTAAGTACTGGTGAGACATGTCTCTATAATCATTGCCCCTGCTTCATGAATTTTACACAAATGGCAGGCAATCAGAACGGGCTGGGCTCCTAAAATATATTTGATGCCATGGATCATGCCAAGTCACCACTAGCTAAGGATCTTACAGTCACAGAGGCTTCAGGTCATTGAAAGTGGATAAATCCTGTTCTCTCATTTCTTCCCTCCCCCAGTGGGCTGGCACTGGTGTTGTATGAACAGTTCCCCCCAGCTGATTCAGCGTGTAGGACAAAAGTACTTTCCTTTGTCTGATCCAACCCAAGTTTTTTCAATTTAAAAAAAAAAAAAAAAGTCAAATCCAAATCAGAATATTTTTTCCTTGTTTCAGGCATCTTTAAGCAAAAATAAAGCAAAGAATGTGGACAACTATCAACCTTACCAAACACATGTAAAGCAGCAGCTTGCCAAAAAATGTGAGATGCAGTAGTTTTCAACCTATTGTTAAAGGATGCTTTCTTTTTTTTTAAGAGAATACTTAAACTACTCACTTAGAGAATATTGCATTATAACTGTTTCATACCATCAGTGTTGCTCGCTTTGAATTTAACACTTAAGTATTCATGAACACAACACAGGTTTCCTGCTTCCCAAATGAATGCCCAGCAAGTCATCCCCAGACTTTGGAAATTTCTGAAATGTGTTTAAATGAATCTCATAGAGCCTCTCCCTTGCACCCAGGATTTCCTTGAGTGTCTAGTAGTTAGGAAAGGTATGTTTAGGCCTTCCCATGTTAAGAAAGGGATTTTTAATTTCTTGGATTATTCTGAGGGAAAACAGAATAAATGAATTCCTTCAAATTCTACCCCCAGCAAATTCAATGCTAATTCTGAAGTTGCTTTAGAAAGACTGAAAAAATTACTGAAGAAGAAGTCGTCAAACCTTTCTCTCTCTACTAATTAGACACCAAGAAAAGTCACCAAAAAGAATCCAGGAAGATTCCTGGTGAGATTAATCTCATGACCTATGGGAAAGGCAGTAATTCCTGCCAGCAGACTTTGTGTTCAAATAATATGAGTATCATAAAGAGTTTCTTTTATTCCTGATCATGGACAGGGAGGACATGGCAGGCCCCTCTTGCCCATCACAATACCAGCCACAGTTTGTGGTTGGTTTCACTTAGTGCTCACCTCTCAGACAAAAAGATATGACCCTTTCCTATTCCTTCAGACTATGGTCAATGACTTCTGCTTTATATGAAGACACAGACATTCAGCTTTTTGTAGCATCTGTGATGTGTGAACCACCAGTTTCCAATGTTAACCACACTGTTACAAAGACTGTGCTTCTGTTTGTCTCAGAGGTGCAAGCAAACTGATTTAGCACTTATTACCTCAGAACTGGAGCGTCTTTATGATGATTTTAACCCTCTGCCTATTACACATCTTTGTATAGTCAGGTTGCTAATTCAGCTGGGTAATTCGGGCAGAAAGCCTCTTAGTTGAGCAGTGCAGAGAGCCTCCCCTCCTTGCTTGAGAGTAAAGACAAATTGAGGACTTTGACCTTTTTTGTTAACACAAAATGTGTTGCTAAAGAACTTCAGCTACATGATAGTGCAGAGAGTATACAGTTTTGTTTGTTGAGACCAGGGCAGGCAACTCTGGATGTCTCAGAAGTTGCCAGGAGTCTCTGTGGAAGCTCTGTGGATAGTTTTCATACCTGCAGCCACTAACAAGGGCTGTTTGAGTGTGGTGCCCACCCCCAGGGCCCACGGGGGGAGCAGTAGGTGATGACACTATAGCAGAGAGAGGGAAGGAGGCAAGGCTGGTGAGGTCCTTGCCCAGAGAAGGGAGGGCCCTACATGGACGAGATGGCAGAATGCTGTTTACAAGCACTTTCACACTCGTGGCTTG
Source organism: Chaetura pelagica (assembly GCF_000747805.2). Taxonomy (NCBI): domain Eukaryota; kingdom Metazoa; phylum Chordata; class Aves; order Apodiformes; family Apodidae; genus Chaetura; species Chaetura pelagica. The sequence goes on along the minus strand of NW_009952477.1, from coordinate 19,223 downwards.
TGATAAACAAATGAACCCCTGTTTCTCACAAGTGGGGAGTACTTGAAAAGAGCATCTGAGGCTTCACATGCAGCAGGAGGCTGACAGGAGCAGCTGCACCTCCTCTGTTTGAACTCCTGTTTGCTGCACAGCTCAGGGAGCAGCAGGTCTACCCAGCTCCTCCCAAAGCCTCTGGCTTCAGAGAAGCCCTTTTTCTAATGAGAGAGGCAAAGATGTTTTGTTTGTGGGAGCTCTTGCATCCCTTTGAAACAACTTCATATTTTCCTTCTGTTGTTGGCTCTTGTTTCCAGAGGAGGATACTGTTTTTCTGATACTACAAAATACACCTCTCTCCCACTTTGTTATATACCCCACATTCTTTTTACAAGGGTACACTGACTGCTATAAACACAAATATTTACTTTCTTTTTTTTTGCTTTTACTGCCTATGGTTGTTTCCCAGTGCCCCATTTTGCTGCCTTGGGTGCCTGCCTTTAGCTGAAAACAAATACACTTCAACCCAATAGCCCACTAATCTTCCCCTGCAGCACTGTCCACTGGGTCCCAGACAGATGATAGCACTTCTTGCATATTTTGTTTATGCTGAGTACACTTTGCCAAAATTAAACTCCTGCCAAACCATGGAATTTGTAAGAACCACATTTAGATGCAAGGGATTGTCTTGGCTTATTTTGTTTTTTCACAACATATCTTTTGTATGTGGGGTTTTTTTGTGTGTGGGCTCTGCCTTTTTACATTGCTTCTGCTATCTTCTCTTCCAGCATTTTGAATTTTCTAGAAGAGGAATGTCCAGCCTTTTGTCAACAAGTAGACAGTAGCTTTATGAATACCTATGGCATATATAGGGTGTAAAAGAGCAGTTTTTGCTACACAGATGTATCTTTCAGTCTGTTTAGGTCCCTCTCTCAAGCCACAAAAAAGCAGTATCTCAAGTATATCGTCCACAGCTGTTATACAGACTGACAGACTTCAGTTTGGCAAATTCTTCCCTTTCTTCCCATTATTTCTGGTTCTTCAATGGTTTTTCCTTCGCCTTGATACTTAGTTACTACCTGATCATGAAGGACATCAGGAGACAGCAAGAAGCTGGAGAACACACAGTTTGCCTCTTCAAACCATTTGCCACTTATCCTAGGATCTCCCAGACTTTCCATCTTCATACAAATGTAATGCCTTTCACATTTCTGTTACATGGTTTGATAACTCAGTTTGAGTTAACAGGAAACAGCTTAATACACCTTGTGCTTCAAACCTAGTTATTACCATGAAATAGAGGTCTGTTCTGAATGTCTTCTTTTTTCTGCTATCCACTCATTGCAGCAACAAAGTTCTGTTTAAATTCATTAATTCCAGGGGGGAAAAAGGGGGAAGTCTCAGATAATGCTTTCAAATGTACCATTTTTTCAATTTATGATATTTTAAAATAATCACTTAACTCCTAGTGCTACTGTCTCTTAGCAATAATTTGAAGTTGAACACAGGTCTGCTTCATCTGCCTCATTAGAATTGCATACATGGAGCTGCTGCACAAGAAAAGTGACCCAGTTGTTTCAGGTGGTTGGACCAGAGCTTCTGAATGCACTACACAAACAGGGTCAGAAGGCATCAAAAGGAATAGCAAAATATCATGCCATTCCCTCAGCTGTTCCCCTAATTTTCAATCCCCAAGACAAATATGCCAAGCCCTAGTACTTCAGCTTTGTGCCTTGATTGAAACCACCTTTTGGGGGTTTTTGAGAAGATTTGCAGGATAATAAAGTGAGTGGTAAACTCTTCCAAGACCATTCCCCCAACCAAACCCCACCCCTGGGAACCTAAAACTAGGTGCCTATTTCTACAAAAAAAATAGGAATAAATGGGCCTTGATTTTTCCCAGAGAGGTCTGCAGCCAGCTGCTCACCCTGGCCTGGTATCCATACCACGGTCACTTCATTGGGGCAGGTCTTGGGCTGTGTCCCAGTGATGAGACTGGTGCATCCTGGAGTGTCCTGAACAATCTGGTCCCTCAGATGTCAAGATTGGAGCACACCCTGGATCCCTCCCTGCCTGGGCAGGACCATGCACACTAATTCTCATCTGAACACACAGCTGAGACAAATGCAGTAAATGTCTACAATGTGAAGCTAAGGTAAATCAGCAATCAAGAAGGAAATGAAATGGTGGTGGGGATCTGTCCACCCTGCAGGTGCAGGGACTCACATGGAAGCAGCTTGAGCAGCTCAGAATTACTTTGCAGCTCTTAGAAGAAACTGCACTCTGGATCACCTGATGGAATCTCTCACGTGACAAATAAGGCTACCTCCCCATGCAGACCTCATACTGCTGAAGTGCCCTTAATTTGAATGCAGCTATAAATCACATGCAAATCTGCATTTTGTACTTCAGGAGCCAGAATATGCTGTGAGCAGAACCCAACTGTACCACAGAAGATGAGGCTTTGCTGTTGCCATTGTGGATGCACTGAAAGGCCATGCCCCAGGCTCTGAGCTGACAATGGAAGGTTCAAGAAACTCCTTGCATTGGGGCCTTCTGCACATCTGGCCACAACAAGCAACCCTTATCTGTTAGGACAGCTGCATTGTCAGAAATCTGCCATGAAAATGCGACCTAGAGAAACCAGTAAGGGAGGGGAGCTGTGTTAACAGACTTTCCCT
>NW_009952477.1:8612-16140 GCF_000747805.2 Chaetura pelagica | reverse complement strand
ATTTAAAGAAAGGAAAAAATATTACCATATGCTATGTGGCTCTTAGATTTCTGCAGATGGTCCCTTCTGCTGCATGACTGAGAGAAAACTGGATTTTACTCAATTTTTACATAGTTGTTACAAGATTTGCACATATCCCAAGTAGGTATGTTTACTCCTCTTTTTAATTTACCACACTTTCTCTGCATACCTACCAGCTGCACATTGTATTTCATATTTTACCTCAGTGAGACAGAATGATGCTGTGGGGCAGCCTCTGGATGTATGTACAGCTCTTTAGTCTTTTTATGCAAGCATCTTCCAATTACTCTTACTTGGGGGAGTTTTCCATGCAGACTGGAATTCTCTCTCTACCTTTAACTCTCCGCATGGCTCTGAGTTTGCCAATGATCACATTTAAGACCATTTGGTGCCAGCAGATAACTTTTAGGGCTGCTCAGTGAATGTGCTGTATCAATGCGGGATGAGTGGGTGGAATGTTTTCCACTGTTTTTATGGGAAAATAGAACTAATCTGGTGGTTTTAACAGTTGTGCTGTCACTGGTATGGCCACAGTGATGAAGAATAAACTGTTCAGTCTTGACAAGATCTTCATCAACAACAGCAAGATTGCTCATTAGATTTCACAGCATACACATTTCAACTATGTTCTGTGCATCTGTGGTACTGTCAACTGTTTAGGATATTTTATATATATATATACACACACAATTTTTTTACTTGAAGCTTTGGTGCTTGTGGCTTAGTTTATAGATAAACAGGATTCTCAATCTTGACATTTTACATCATTGCTAATGCAAAATCCTCAGTACTCTGATTGGGACCTGGTGCATTGATGAGAGTCGCTCCATTATGGACCACAATATCATCATTAGAGTTACTCCTTTGCAAGAGTCTGTGTAAAATCAATTTTACTGGTTGATTTTAGTTCATTACTTTCAAACTATGATGAGCATTTGTTTTCATGCCAAATGTTTTGTAAATCACCTGTATTGCAATGTATTGAAGCATTTATCATTTGATAGTCAGCATTAAGAGCAGCCAGATAACTAACAAAACCTTTCTGTGACTCCACAGTGCATTGTATTAATCAGCAATAAAATATTTTACATTTTTCAGTAATAATGAGTCAGTTAAACGCACAAGTTTCTGTACTAATTCTCTGATTTGCCTCCAGACTTCTCTCAGGCCACATATGCAATGACAGCGAACATTCAGGGCTAACTGTGAACATGCAAAGAAATGTTCCATTTAACAAGTGCTTTCAGTGAGGGCCTTGCCATTATCTTCTCAAAAAAACAGAACAGACATGAGAGGCACAATGTCTTCCATGTAATGAGTTAGAAATTAACACTTAAATATTTTATTAAAAGAAGTTTCAAGGCTCTTGTCTAGAAGAGCAGCAGAAAACATTTTATTCAGTGTCCTGGTTTGAGCCAGGATGAAGCCAATTTTCCTTTTACTTCTTTTCCTTTTCCTTCAGGAAACAATAGAAAGCACATTCTGTGAACTCCTGGGCACATACAAATATTATAACAAATGTTTCCAGGGGAAAAAAACCCCAGTTCTCAATGACTTTCACCTTCTGGTATTCAGCTGACCTACTGTCTTCAAGCCAGTTACCAACATGTAGCATAGGTGCCACTAAACTTTACAAAGCTAGTTTTCCTGAAGTTTCAGGGCAGGTTCATTGCTCTTTTTCTGATACAAAAAAAGAATTGAATTAGCTGTCATCCCTGTTGTCTGACCTAGACTAACTCACTTGTTTGTTTCACAAGATCACAGGATGATGAATCATGAAGAGATGTGAGGCCTGTGTTTAGATGCTGCAGATTAATTGGCACTAATTTGAACACTTCAGCTCAGTTCCTGGACAACTAATCATAAAATCTCAAAGAATTGAAGTAACGGAAGTGTTTATTCTTATTTTTCTCATACCAAGGTCTTTGCTGATTTAGATGCCCTTTGGAAATACATGAGGAAATCCTTTTCCAGCTAATCAGGCACTATATTAGGACACAGGAATGGCAATACTGTTTGAACAGGTAATGAAAAATAAGGCAATGTGATTCATAAAGGGCTTTTATCATATGATTACTAGATTGCCAGCCTTATAAAAAGCATCTATTCTATTATGAATTGGGTTAATTTTTTTCCCCTTTTTAAATTTTTTAATTTTTTTTAACCAGCTGCCATTGCCAGTAAGCTTTTTCCTAGTTTTGGTGGCTTGGAATTTTTAGCTTGAAACCATCCACTGATTCTATGAAAAAGGTTGTCTGAGAATATCTTAATCCATCATAAACGGATAAGGAGCTTCCCTTATCTTGACAGTGGCATACTGATACTGGATTATACAATCAACTTCAGTGCTTATAAAATACTTTAAGAATCCAGCTATCAAAATGTAAAATAAACATGTTTTTCAGAAGTGCTCTACCGCTTACATTGTACAGTTGTGTTTGATTTATTACCATTCGTACTGAGCTACCAAGAGTTGGATAAAATTGCTTCCTATCTTCTAAACTATATTTACAATTTTCTCAAGACAAAGAGACCCTCATTGTCCTCCTGAACATAAGCTTTGAACAGCATTGTCCTGTCTCAAATGTAATGAAGTCATCAAGGTCTTCCTGACCTTAACTAAGTTACAAGAAGTGAAGTCTCTATTCTCTGTAAACACAGTCCATTTAGCAGTAGAATAAGACATTCTAATCAACGAGAACTTAGTTATCTTAAATATGGTTTTCTTTTTTTTTCAATTTTAATTCAGTAATAAAAAAAACACCCCAGGGAGTGCTAAGTCATTCTTAGCTTCATCAGAATCCACTGAAAATAGTGTTTTTGCTGTAGTGCCTTGTTCCAGAAACAGTGTTGGCATGATAAACTGCTCCTATTGCCTTCATGTCACCAGTACTTAATTTTGCCAGACTGATTTATCTTGAGAAACTGTAACAATTACCTGGACACAGTGTTTCCTGTATTGTTATGGATTGCCATGGCAGGTTGGAAAGTGATATGTGCCATTGCTGCACTGTTTTTAAATTTTTTGTTTGTTTGTTCACTCTTTCATCAGTATTCCTCCTTCTAGGCAAAGTTTTGGAAACAGGGCTCTTCAGCTCGTAGAGAAGTCTGAATACGTTTCAAGCCTTTGATTTTGCTGAATTGTACCCTAACTGACAAGACTTCCATGATTTCCCTTTATTAGGCAAAGACATGACCCTTAAGTAATTTACCTAGTCAAACCAGATGATTCAATGTCCTAAATTACCAAATATGTGGAGGTTTATTTCAATATCCTGTATTGATGTGAGACAACAATAGTCCTTTACTTCCTTATTTTTAACAAAACTGCACAAAAAATTCTATTGGTAGCACTGGTATTAGAACAAGCCAGTAATGTACAGGGGGATAAATAATTATTTTCAAAATCATTTAATGTATTTTACTTTTTCCCCATGGGGTCAGTGTTTCTGACTGGCAGTCAGTCTTGCAGTTTTATTCCAGTCACACGTTTCATACCACATAAACACCTAAGTGATCTTAACACGTATCAGTGGAGAATCCCAAGGAGGCAACTTGGGTCATTCACAATACTACCTGGGTTCACATGCCATTAAGTCATGAGTGGCTAATAGACACTGTGTGTGTGTGTGTGGAGGTGACATCACTGTGATACAATACAATACCACACCACAGCTTAGCAGCAGGTCAAGCTTTATCCCCTGAGTGTCCCATTCTTGGTTCAACAACATTTTTTTTTATTATAGTGATCATACTAGTGAGGAAGTGAGACTCCTCCAAGTTCAAGCTCTTAGAAGACAGGGGCAACACCCTCTCCCCTTTTAAGTACATCAGGAGGACTGTCCTACAAATTCCAATACTGAATCTCATTTCCCTTGGCTGATCCAGCATCGAACTAACAAGACCGAAACTTTCATTTTGATTGCTGATGATCTATTCATAGAAAAGGAACTTAGAGTTAACAAAGTATCCTTACGTGCAATTTGCTATAGTGAGTGCAGTTTTATATTTATCAGTTTCCCTGAAATTATTCTTAAGAGCTACTTGATAGCAGTCAGTCCTTCCCCAGTTGTGGCACAGCAAATCTCAAGCCCTCCTTCTTTTTAAATACAAAGGTATTCAACAAGATCTTCATCTAAGATTCTTAAATAAACTAACTAGTCATGGGATAAAGGTCCTCAAATGATCCTTGAACATGTAAAAGATAGGAAAAAAAAGGGTTTCTGTAGTAATAGGAGATCATTGATAAATTCCCTTAGAAATCTGTGAAATTCAGAAATTATTTAGAAGAAGAACATGCTGTGTGATGACAAATTTTGCTCAGAAGCCTAAATTTATCAGAGCATAAAAGACAAAGACTGACCACAAAGAGTTGTCAAAATACTGAACACAAGTGTTATTTAAAGGCAAAGGGGTTACAGTGTAGCTAAAGCAACAGCCATAGGGAATAACAGCAACTTCAGATACACTGTGATTTGTTTTGAGGTGACAACCACTAGTTTGAAACGAAGTCTTAGTATTGTGAGATTATTATGAAAATGTCTGTTCATTACTATCCAAAGCCAAAAAGCAAGTGGAAAGGTATGACCAAATAGGAAAGGAATAGAAACCAAAGGGAACATAATTATGCAACTCCGTACCTTTATAGTGTGCCATGTTCTAGTCCCCTTCACCCAACCTATCCCAGGACTCATAGAACTGTGAAAGTTAGAAATGGGCATCAGACCCCCTAAAAACACCGGTAAAGCAGTAAGAGAGTGGATAGGGAATGACTTGAATACAGAAGCAAATAAAGAAAGGTGATGTGAAAAATAAACAAAGTGGTAGCTCTGTAATTAAGACATAGTTGAACTGTGGAACTCCTTGCCAATGGATGTTACGAACACCAGAAGTTTACCTAGATACATAAAGTGACTGAACACATTAATGAGATAGAAGCTGTTCACTATCATCACATCTAAAGCATCACCTCGAGCTGAGGAAGTCCCTGAGCAGCAATCAGGCTGGCTGGTCTATCTGGTTTGTCAGTTCAGAAGCTCTTGTGGCACTTACCGGCATCGAGGCCATTGAAATGCATGACCCGCATTTATGCTGAACCATTTGCACTTCAACCAACATGATGACATCATCCTCCCCACCCCCTATTTGCAAATTCATTCCTTTCTGAGACACTATTTTCGTTTGCTGGCTTGCAGGTGTTGCTTCCTGCCTTTCTGAAATAAACCAAACTACTTTACAAGCAGGGGGCTTAAACAGGAAAGGAGATAATGCTGCCTCAACCCTGCTTCCTCTGTCACCCTGAAACCACCTTCAAAGAAACAGCTAGGTGCAAGCACTCCAAAGCCACAAAAACCCATTTTGCTTCATCCTTCAGTGCCAGTCCCAAAAGAGTAGTCATCAAAACCCAAAGTTGGATCTTCTCCCACACAGAAGCAGATCACCTACCTTACTTTACTTTTACATTCAATCTTTGGGAAACAGCACAAGGAGGATTGCAGTTGTGAGGCCAACACATTCCTCTCAGTGCAGGGAGCAGGCAGCTGCCAAGTCTCCTTATCCTTCTCCAAGACCAACTGAGTTGACAGCCTATGCTACACATATTCAGTTTTTTTTCATTCTCTTCACTCCCAGCCTGTTTCCCAGTGCTTGCTGAATGTGAATTCCCTGATAGCTCAGCCAAGCACATCAGCCCTTTTAAGCTTAGTATTATCAGCATCACCCTTTGTGCTACAGGCAATTCTTACCGTCACCCCAGGTGAGTCTATAATTCTATGATTCTATAATGAATAAAACACTGAGAATGCCAAGCTGCTTCCACAGAGTTCAGGGCATCCACGGTTAAGTAATCATGATAATCTAGATCATTGTTATTCAACTGCATTATGAGTAATGACTAAATCTAATGATGAAACCCAGCAACATTTATCTTTAACAGAGCATTTAAAAAACAGGCAACACTTTTGTGTGCATTCATTTAAAAGGTTCAAGCTCTGGGCAGAGGCTCTGGCTTGCCACTCACCAAACTAAACCTCTTCAGTTACTCAGTAGCTTCAGCAGGGACACAGCAAGCTTTTCCTGGACTCAGTACCTTCTGACAGACCCCTGACAGAATTAAAGTCTTACAGCTATTTCTCAGCATTAAACAATGGCTAAATTAAAAATTATAATTTTTTAACATTTTCTAGGCAGGTCCATAGTCAGAGACATGTCCTTGGATCCACATGAAAACAAAGATGCACTTTTTTTTTTTTTTTCAGAGCTGAGGAAGTGACTCCTGCTTTCTCCTTGCCACACCATAGCTTCATTCAGTCCTGGGGAGTGGTGTTGACATTCAGAGCGCTCACTCTGCTGGAGGAGTTGTCACTCAGCCAGATAAATTTTCACATCCTGGTAGCTCTATTGCATGTAAAAAATAATTTCAGAGCATCCTAGGGTGACCACTCTGAAGATGCTGGAAGATGCACTTTGTTCCAATAAAGACACATTACTGTTAGCAATAAAATACTAAGTGATTCCAGAAAAGAGAAGCCACTACCTTGTAAGTCCAGGGCACAGAAGCTTTTATCTCAGACTACCAAACAAACAAAAGCATCTTGCGTGGTTATTGATGCTTGGAAGTAAAAAAGCCAATATTACTTGTTGCAAAAAGCTGATGTGCAACAGTTCAAATCCACATAACTCTAAAAATATTTTTTTAATTAATAAATTGAGTTCTTTTTGGTTAAAATACTAAGGGTATTCTCATAAGTACAATGTAATTTAAAAATACTTAATATAATGTTACAAAACGATTGCATCTTATCTTCCTTCTTCCATGAGTTGGACTGGTGCCTAGTTATGCACTAGTATCTAGCATCAGAATGTTACCATGTGACAAGAAAAGGGCAGATCATTGCCTACAAGGACTCTTTGTCATGTGTCCTAGTGCCAAGGAACCATCAAACTTTTGTAAAGGGGACAGCAGCAAATTCCTTCACAGATGGGGTATTATGCTAGTTCTAGACACAGTCCTGCAGCTCGAAGAAGAAATATACTGAACAGTAATAAATGGCTGCAGGGTTATTTCAGACTGGCATTATTAATTAGCTTAGAGGCTGAACACATCCCCAGCTGGCCCTAGCAAGCAGAGGAAGAAAATAAAGTTGGCATTCCCTCTTGCATAGTTAGTCCTCAGTGTAATCTTGTCACTGGGCTACAAGGCAGCACTCACAGGAAAGGTGTAGGAGATAAAACTCACAGGTGGAGACAGAGAGAAAAGCACACATGAATCTTGAAAAGAGCAGCTGCTCTGCATGTAAATCTGCATCTATACATGCAACTATTTAATATGCTGAAAGCGCTTTCTGGTACATAGGTCAGCCCAACATCAAGCTTGGAACAGTGTGGCTCTATGTATGACATACAAGACTCTGTTGCACTCAGACTTTCTGAGGATGCCTTTTTTCTGTAAGCAAATGGCTGTTCTGGGAAACAGAAACCAAATCCATGTTAAAACTACTGGCACTTT
>NW_009952477.1:0-8557 GCF_000747805.2 Chaetura pelagica | reverse complement strand
CTTCCAAAGAGATTGATGTTTCGTTGCCCCCCAGCGACAGTTCCTTACTCCCACTGCTGTCACCAGCCAGTGGAACAGCTTCAGCTCTCTCAGATTGCATACTCCACCCTATGGGTTACAGAAATCAGTCTGCAGGAGCCTGTGAAGTGCAGAGCTAGTTCAAGCTTCATCCTTCCAGAAGAGGAGTCACATAGCTGGCTGCTATTTGCTGCAGGCTGCCGTTTCCCCCCTTCTCCTTCCTTGGGTTGGGGCCTGAAAGGTGCAGAAGTGGCAAATGCTATTACCAGTTTTTTTGCAGTATGAAGTTATTGCTTTAGAATGAAAATGCTTACTCCATTAATTCATTCTTCATGTCAAAACCTCAGCTTTAGTTTAGACACATTTCTAGTTGGTAATTTAAACATATTTTTCCCTTGGATGGGGAAAAACAGCTTAAAAACAGCCATCAACAGATACAGAAGCAACCTATGAAGTTAACTGAAGAAATATATTTTCATATTTGTAAAGCTTCAACTGAAGCTTCCAATTTTCTTTTTAAGTATTCTTGTACAGCAATATTTCTCAATATTTTCTCTTTGACAACTAAATATAATATTTCCTATCCTTTTGACTTATCATTTAATGGGCTGAGTCTTGCCACAGCTTCCCTCCAAACGCTTTGAGAAAAGTGAATCAGGAAATGTGGGGAATTTTTTCCATCTTAAGATATAGAATTGAGTGATCCTACAACAATGTAGGACCGGTGTTGTTCAACATCTTCATCAACGACCTGGATGAGGGTATAGAATGTACCCTCAGCAAGTTTGCTGATGACACTAAGCTGGGAGGAGGGGCTGACACACCAGAAGGCTGTGCTGCCATTCAGAGAGACTTAGATAGGTTGGAGAGTTGGGCGGGGAGAAACATGATGAAATTCAACAAGGGGAAGTGCAGAGTTTTACATTTGGGGAAGAACAACACCATGTCCCAGTACAGGTTGGGGGCTGAACTGCTGGAGAGTAGTGTAGGTGAAAGAGACCTGGGGGTCCTGGTAGACAGGAGGATGACCATGAGCCAGCAATGTGCCCTTGTGGCCAAGAAGGCCAATGGCATCCTGGGGTGCATTAGAAAGGGTGTGGTTAGTCGGTCAAGAGAGGTTCTCCTCCCCCTCTATTCTGCATTGGTGAGGCCACATCTGGAGTATTGTGTCCAGTTCTGGGCCCCTCAGTTCAAAAAGGACAGGGAAGTGCTTGAAAGAGTCCAGCGCAGAGCTACGAAGATGATGAAGGGAGTGGAACATCTCCCTTATGAGGAAAGGCTGAGGGAGCTGGGTCTCTTTAGCTTGGAGAAAAGGAGACTGAGGGGTGACCTCATCAATGTTTACAAATATGTAAGGGGTGAGTGTCAGGGGGACGGAGTTAGGCTTTTCTCAGTGATGACCAGTGATAGGACAAGGGGTAATGGGTGTAAATTGGAGCATAGGAGGTTCAAGGTGAATATCCGAAAAAAAATTTTTACTGTAAGAGTGACAGAGCACTGGAACAGGCTGCCCAGGGAGGTTGTGGAGTCTCCCTCACTGGAGACATTCAAAACCCACCTGGATGAGTTCCTGTGTGATGTAGTCTAGGTGACCCTGCTCTGGCAGGGGGGTTGGACTAGATGATCTCTCGAGGTCCCTTCCAGCCCCTAAGATTCTATGATTCTATGAATGTTATAAATAAATGAGCAGCTCTTGGAGGGGAAAAACTTTTTTAAAAAACCATCTTAGTCTAAAATGAATACAGTGATGGCCAATCCCACACTGGCCAGAGCACATGACAACCTAACAGAATTGCACTACCTGGAGATTTGAGGTTCTGGTACCCAGCCCAGCATACAGATGGATATGATTCCTTGGTAATTTCAAATTAAACTTTTTTCAATTACTTTTGCTATGGTATGCAAAGACCTCCCAGAAAAACATTATGCAGTCTCACTGTTTTTGTTTCCCTGTCTCCTGCCCTCCCTAGTGTCTATTTAAGCTGATCAAACTTTTAAAATTCACTCAATTAAATTGGAATCAGGTCAACAAGTATTTGCATCAGATACATGTTAGCATACCCACTAGCAAATACCTGATGCAAAACAACTGCATTCTCATTTCAGAAGGACTATTTCTAGCGGAGTTTTTGGTGGTTCAAACATGTACAGTTTTAGAGGAAGAGTCATTTACCTTTGTGCCATTTTCCACCACCTCTATTTGTTGATTCTCAAATCAAGCCTGTACAGAAGGGGTTCAGCCCACTTTCTCAGTTACCTGGTCTCTGGGAAAACACAGATGCTCTTAAAGCAGGGCCTTGAGGAACTATTTTAATGTGGTTAATTTATTCTACTCTCACTGCTAATGAGGACGCAAAAATTAAACTTTCATTTTATGAAAATCTGGTATGTTGATTTCTATGTCTCCCTTATGTGTATTTTAGATTCAACCATCCCCATGACATCAACTTCTTTTTGTCTGTCTCATCTCCCAGTTCAGTTGTTCCAGCAGACAAATCATCCTTTCCTTATTCCTGCCGCAAGATCTTCATGTTTGACTTCACCTCAGGGGTTCTCCTTCCATTTAATTCAAAGAGATCAAGGACGAGGTCCTTGCCTCCAGTTCTTCTTACCCCATGCTGGAAGAGGAAAATTAAGACTCCATCATCCTGAATCTCCTTGCAGATAATTCAGGAGATAAGACTGAAAAAAGCAAAAAGTTTTGATAGCACTTTTCCAGTGGAAGTTGGATGGAATTTCCTCTGTGGTACTTCTGTGTTCTATGCAGCTTCCTCTCAGAGGCCCATTTTTTATGGCTACTACACCATGGTCTTGGAGATGAAAAATGCAGTTCTGAGGCTTCGAGGCAATATAGATATTATTATGGTCCAGGAGCCATAAGTCATTGAGACGCAAGTGGCAAATATGGTTAATGCCATTCAGCATCTGATCAGATTTTGGATAACGTCTTCAAAGTGTTAAGGATGTCTCTAGTGACTTCTAGTTCTTAGGATGACTACATCAGCCTCCTTTCAAACTTGGTGTCATTGTTCTCTCGTAATATATGTCACAGAGGTCATCAGATTTCATTTACAGTGCTCAAGTGATTACAATCAGAAGCACTGAGCTGTTCGATTCTCTCCTTGAAAATAGACTTCTCATACCTTGTCCTTTTCACTTTGTCACTACCAAAACTATTAGTATGTCCTGTTCATTCAACAGTTTATTCCTCAGGAACTCACTGTGCGTGCAAGACAAATATTTGTGCACACACATATACCTGGTTGTTACTCAGTTGTCAGCACATTCATCTATATTTGCTTCTGCAGGCTGTGCCTGCATTTCCCAATAGTCTGATCTTCTCAAACAGAAAAAGAAAGCTGTCTTATCAACAAAACATCAGGTTAGTAGTGGGGAAATACATAAAAAAGGGATGCCACAAAGGTTGCCCATGGCCAGCTATAGAAAATAGCAGGTAAGAGGCGGAAGATTTAGGATCACAAACTAAAAAGGACCCAAGTGAAATATCAATGAGAATATTTATTGCATCAAGAGGGAAAACACTACTCTAAACTTGGAAATATTCTATGCAATACAAAACCTGATTTATAACAACTCTAACAAGTCTCACTTTTCTAAGTGATGTACTACTTAAAGCATTATTGTACAATTTGTTTTTCATATCAGAGAATAAATAGGCTCTGGAATGCTGTATTTTACAATCCACAACCTCACTGTCCTTCTACAGCAATTAGAAATTTTCCTCCTGGCAGCTTGCTAGTGTATGGGCTGCAAACCTCTATAAAATAGCTGGCAGCTTTTTCCTGGCTACAAAACCAAAACAGAATAGATGGATAACTCCATCCCAGGCTGTATCAAAAGAAGTGTGACCAGCAGATCAAGAGAGGTGATTCTGCCCCTCTACTCTGCCCCAGTGAGACCTCACCTAGAATACTACATCCAGCTCTGGTGCCCCCAGCACAAGAAAGATGTGGACCTGTTGAAACGTGTTCAGAGAAGGGCCATGAAAATGATTTGAGGGCTGGACCAGCTCTCTTATGAGGACAGGCTGAGAGAGTTGGGTTTGTTCAGCCTGAAAAAGAGAAGGCTCTGGGGGGACCTCATAGTGGCCTTCCAGTACCTGAATTGGGCCTATAGGAAAGCTGGGGAGGGTCTTTTTACAGGGGCTTGCAGTGAGAGGACAAGGGGGAATGGTTTTAAGCTGAAGAGAGATTTAGGTTAGAGATCAGGCATAAATTCTTCACTCTAAGGGTGGTGAAACACTGGAACAGGCTGCCCAGAGATGTTGTGGGGGCTCCATCCCTGGAGGTGTTCAAGGGCAGGTTGGGTGGGTCTCTGAGCAGCTTTTTCTAGTGGAAGGTGTCCCTGCCCATGCAGGGGAGTTGGAACTCAATGAACTTTAAGGCCCCTTCCAACTCAAAAAATCCAGTGATTCTGCAGTTCTGTGATTTTCTATTATTCTCAGAGAGATCCTGTGGCAAGGGCAAAGGACTGTAACAGTAAAACTTAAGCTCAAATGCAACTTGCATACCTATTTAAGCACTTTATGATGTATTAGGACAAGAGGTATTGAGGTGTAACAAAGAACATTACAGAAAAACAGGACCTTTGTAGAGAAGACCCTGCCTCCTATCCTCTCAAAATGTTGTACCAGTGTCAAACCCAAAGTGTCCTTTCAGACAAAAGACTCTCATATCCCATAAAGGTGCCAGCTACACTTAATACAAAACATAACTCATCACAGTATACTAATATCAGTGGACCAGCTATAGATTATTCCATATGAAATGAATGACCTTTCTTGCTAAAGTGTGTTCAATATATCCAGACAACCACAGCTTTTGCTATGCCCCTTTCAAAACAGCCTGGGGTGCAGAGTCATGGGGCTCCCATGTGCATTCAGTGCTGCAGTGTCTGCAGACATTTGCCTGCAGGAACTCTGGTACCAAGCCATGCCTCCAGGCACCACTACCAGGGCAGCTCAGCCTCTATGGCTGGCAGTCTCTGCCCATCCAGCACTGTCTGCTCCCTTGGAAGGAAAAATGGGGCCTCGAGTGGCAGGGGAGATGGAGAACAAGGGGTTAATGGATTTATGCTCCAATATGAAGAAAACTGGCTGATGGCATTAAGGGCAATGAAGAACACACATAATGACAGCAGAAGTCCATTGACTAGAGAAGTTAAGAACTGGAAATCAGAGTGGATATGCCAATAGTAGACTCAACGTGGCTGATTTCAAGTGGCGGCTTAAACACCGTCTGATAAAGGACTAATGGGAGAATAAAAGCCTGGCGAGGTTTGTTTGGAAGGCAGCTCTAGGAGAGAGAGGATGGATGGGCCCTGTTTGTCATGCTTCGGTGAAAGAGAAAACTGCTGTTAATCAGAAACTGTCTAGCACTGATTAATATATTAAAATCCACTGTGGGCATGTGGCTTTCCTCCCTCCTTCCACCCAGAGGAGCAGCTAGAAGGTTTCTGCTGTGACTGCTGCTAGCGAGTTGTCTAAAGCATTTGGCATGTATAAGATATGACCTCTGTGGAAGGTTTATCTGCCGTGAATTTGGCTTCACCCCTGTCTAGCCATAAAGGTGCCCGAAATAAATCCAAGTGACCCCCATCAGAAGGGGAGGACACAGGGATCTAATGATGTGTAAAAGATTCAGATGAAGAGCAAACAAGCACAAGGAAAATTACCCTGATACTCGCCCTCTCTCTTCATTTGTTGTTAAAGTAATGAGCCAGTCATAGCTGTGCAAAAAAAACCACAGACAGCCTGTTCTGCAGCACACAGTTTTCCCTTTCTCATCTTAAACACTGGCAAAATTAAAGTAATGAGCCAGTCATAGCTGTGCAAAAAAAACCACAGACAGCCTGTTCTGCAGCACACACAGTTTTCCCTTTCTCATCTTAAACTACTGGCAAATATTTTTGTTCAACGTTAATCTTCCTCCATGACCCAATTTCCACCTCCTCCACAATTTAGGATATTTTGGCAGATGTCTGTAATTTTTATGAATTAAAGTAAATGTCAGAAGGAAAGCTGCTTCTCCCATCACTCTCAAAGAGCTGCAAATAAATTCTTATGTCTAAGGTTATAAAGCTTAACGGTCCATTTTGGAACATTGCTAGAACAAGTTCACTTAACAGCTCCATGTTAAAAAAAATGTTTCCAGAAGACTTTCTGAATTCCCTCAAACAAAATGAAAGAACAACACAAGCTATAACCCAATATCATATTTACAAATGCTTTTCCCGTAACAGCTTCACAACTTGTGCACTATTTTTAGTACCAGTTCCTTAATGCTTTATACTTTTTCAGATGTAACAGTAGAAACCTTGAAACATAATTTTAAAAGTCAAGCTGAACTAACTGTACTGCATTGATCCCAAACCTCAAGACTGGGTAAGGAAAGAAAACTGTTCAGCGGCTAGAGGCAGAAAGCTACAGAAATTGATGCAACTTCATATTCATTCTTAAGAACTTGATGGGGTAGAGGTGAACTCTCTCCCATTAGCCCCACTTTTTCTAGTTTCTCCTCCAAGCCCGTTACTGCTCCACAAAATGCAAGCAAAATGGTTTTCCCCAACTGGGCAGGAAAACTTGCACTCCTTAGCTACTTGTTACCTTAAAGGCAGCAGTGTTCTCACTAAGAATACTTTCTAGGATCCACAGCAGCCCTCTTCTGATGCCTGCAAGTGATTCCCACAGCCTGACTTCAGGTCCTTTTTGATATGAGGAAGGAGAAAAGACTTAGCAACAAGGGAAAAAAGAGGAAAAGATACAAGAAATTTTTCTTCAGACAGTGTGATGGGACAGAAGGGCACAGACACAAGCAAAGATTCCAGCTCTGCAACTTGAGGGGTTGTTTCCCATCTGCCCCTTAGCATAGTAAACCTTATATGAAACCCTTGATTTGAAGCTCCCAGAGAAACTGCCCATTTTGGGACACCTCAAGAGACTATAGCTGGTTAAATTATTACAGCAATTAGATACTTTCCTCTACATATCTCTAGTTTCTATATGCTTTCAAAGAATAGAGATCACATTTTAAAGTAAAAGATACATTTTGAAATCTTCATTTAATAATGTTGGACTACAACTTCTAAAAAACCCCAATGAGTCTGCAATACTGAATGCACATTTCTAGTCTCAAGATTATGTTAACAGTCTAAGCAAAGCCAGTCTTCTCTAACTCAGACAAATTAATGTTTCCATGTGGCTCATTAATCCCTGCCTCTTCATTTGAAGAGGCCATTCTTCATAGGACCAATGTATGCAAAATAATAGCATGCGTAGGAATATCTGAGACTGGAAGTGCTGAGAACAGTAGAAGCATTGCCTGATTTTATCTAGACATCTAAGGTAGATTTCTTTTGTTCTGTCCACTTTTCTTTCACCCCCCAACTTTAAAGAAGCCCAGGGTATGCCACCAAATGCTGTGATGTGCTGCAATCCCACTGAGACTAGAATCTGAAATGTAAGGAACTGCCATGTATTGCACATTTTGTCAGAGAAAGCTTCTGACACCTGGACAAAGGAGGAAGGAACCAAAGCCTCTGCAAATTTAACAACCTTGCCACTGACATTCATTCATTAATAATTGTTAAGAAACATCTTGCTGATAGACCTTTATGTATGGTTTCAGTAAAAGGGACAATAGAAATGTCACAGAATCACAATTACCTTAATTAGAGAAGACCTTCAAGATCATTGAGTCCAACCATTAGCCTAACACTGACAAGTCTTTGACTAAACCATATCCCTAAGTACTAAGACTATACAGCTCCTAAATACCTGCAGGAATGGTGACTCTACCACTGCCCTGGGCAGCCTATTCCAATGCTCAATAACCCTTTTGGTGAAGAAATTCTTCCTAACATCCAGTCCAAACCTCCCTTGGTGCAACTTGAGGCCATTACCTCTTGTTCTATCACCTGTAACTTCATTGAACAGACCAGTCACCACCTCTTTACATCCTCCTTTCAGGTAGCTGTAGAGAGCAATAAGGTCTCCCCTCAGCTTCCTTTTCTCTATGCTAAACAGCCCCATTCCCTCAGCCACTTCTCTTAAGACGTATACTCCAAGACCTTCACCATCTTGACTGCTCTCCTCTGCATACACTCCAGCAGCTCACTGTCCTTCCTGTTGTGAGGGACCCAGAAGTGAACACAGTATTAGAGGTGTGGCCTCACCACTGCCAAGTATAGGGGTGATATCACCTCCCTGGTCTTGGTGGCCACACTATTTCTTATACAGGCCAGGATGCCATTGGCCCTCTTGGTCACACTGCTGGCTCATCTTCAGTCAACACCTCCAGGTCCCTTTCTCATGGGCAGTTTTCCAGCTGCTTCTCCCAAAGCCTATAGTGGTACTGGGCATTGTTGTGGCTGAAGTGCAACACCTAACTTAGGCCATATTGAAACTCGCGCAATTGGCCTCAGCCCATCAATCAAGCCTCTCTAGATCTCTCTTTAGAGCATCACCACCCTCAGATCAACACTTTCACGCAGCTTAGTGTCATCTGCAAATTTACTGAGG